>NC_056732.1:872108940-872286440 GCF_019279795.1 Protopterus annectens
TGGCTAGTCAGTCAGGGGTTTGAATCCCTGTACTGGTAGGTGTGTGACAGACGATGCTTAGGTTTTAGTCTCCAAGCCCTTCTCTGATGTACTTTGCCTCTGTCTGTCCCTCCCACACATTCTCTGGTGGATGTGGAGTTGTACACCTGCTCAGCAGCAGCTTGTGTTTTGTAAATCATGGTCATGATCAGGTGATGGCCTCTGCACCTATTGCAGTCCTCCACTAGCTGATTGCATGTGGAACAGCTGTGTTGATGTTCCCATAGCCAGTCACATGGAAACACAGTACAATATCTAGGAACATGATGTTAGTGTTTGCCCATGACAGTCACTGTGAGTGGAATTTGGATCTGGTGTTTGGTAAACAGCATCACAGATGATATCTGGATATTCCTCAAACAACATACACAATGGAAAATAGCGTAAAGACAGGAGGGTGATGTGCCAGACATGACTACAGCATGTAAGTGTAGCTATGCTTCATTAAGACTACTGCCAGTTTAACAAGTTGTGTGTGGTAATAGCTATTCTTCATGTTATAAAACTGACAAGGCAGTGCTCTGTTTGTGAGGGAACCCCCATCTGTAGGGCCATCTTTGGACTGGTCAGTGTGTGGAACCATTTGTTTCCTGTGTTACTCACTGAACACACATCTGTGAACTGCAGAAGCATAGTGTGAGGACTGCAGTCAGTACATGGTGATAGTGATGAGAGTTACTGCTATCACATCCCTGATTGGACATATGTCACATGAAACAGTGGTATGACAGTCACTGTCTGAGGTTTTCAGTGACATACCAGTAATGGGCCACTGTTCATAGCTGCAGTCACAAGTCTTCTATACTTTGTACAGATGCTATGCAGTACATATGCATGTGTTGTGCTCCCTCTGCAAATGTATATCATCTGTTGTGTTGGGTTGATGGTCATATCTATGCATGCTGTTATAAGTAATCCTAAATGCTGTTGACGATTTCTAAGCCATATCTGTGTTAAAACTGCAATACCATAGGCTGTATGGGTTTGGAGGTCCCAGCAGACCCTCCTGTCCCACCTCAGCTGGTCATGGCACCGGGCACCAGCACATCTGGGGCCCAGCCTTGGACCTCCACCTCTGTTGGCTCTGCATCAACTTCTGGTAGAACCGCCACTGAGGATGGGGCTTGTCCCCCCTGGGAGCAGGTCCAGACAGGAACTTGTCCACTGTCCTACATGCCCGGACGTGGTGCGTAGGGGACTCAATAAGTGGTTTTGAGGCCAGATACACCAGATCAAGGGCAGAGTGTCACATTTACAGGGTGAGCCTGCCCCTCCTAGACAGCCCCGAACACATCCACCTTTTCAGCTGTTTGGTGCAGTGGTGGCTGCCCAAGGCTGTGGATCTCTGTCCCACTGTTTCCATCTCAGGGCTCATGGTCTTGTGACTGCCAAACACCCCACCCTGTCCAAGGTGTATCCCCCCACATGTGTCATATACTGTCCCTGTATGCTGTCTTGTCTGTCATCCTACCCAACCTATCCTCCACGAGCATACCTACTCTCCTTCCCCCACATCCCACTCTCACCCTATGGAAACAAAAGGCCAATCAGTTCCTAGAACAACATTTGCACCATACATAGCTGCCATTTCACACATGTGTCCACTGGACACATGTAACCTTTTTAATATGCATCACAACATACTGCAGTTGTCCTCACCCCTGTCTCTCAGGCACATGATCCTGGTATGCACATGACTCCTAAAGGTTCCAGGTACACGTGATGCAGACAACCCCATTAAACACACAACACTGCTTCTCCCTCTATGGTTACCCCATTTACCTTTTTCATGATGATGATGTCGCACACAGCACCTTGCAAAAGTACTGTTCTCACATAATGATTGGACAGGAACTGTTGCGTTAATGTAAATAAAATGCACAGAGTGATGTATTGGGCCAATGTACAAATGTTTGCGTGTATTAATGACACATGTCTGTCTGAGGGAATCTTGATATTACATAGGACAACACCACTACATATTACAGGTGTTGCTGGTGTTTTCCTTTTCATTCCTTTGTAATGCTTTGTAGTCACATGGGATGTTCTTGATATATCTATATGTATGTATGTATCTATATCTGGACATAAACACACACACATACATCTACATGATGGAATACATTTCCTATACTGTTGATTGACTGTGCTGAATGATATGTTTGTGATAACATCCAATGTCTGTATATCTGCCATGGCTTAGTAGTAAATCACATTAGCTGTGTGTGCAGGGTCCTGGTTTCGAGCCTTGGAGAGGCTGTTTATTTTGTTGCTGGGCAGAACAAGGCTGTTGGATACAAAGTTATTAAGGCACATTAAGGCAGTTGTGAGTGGGTGTGCATGGGTTTGCACAGAGCTAAGCAATGCTAACCTCCGGTTACAGTTTCTTACACTCAGTTAGCCTCTACATTGCTTCACCAGTGTAATACTCGCATATCGGCAGCCAAACAGGCTTACACTTCCTTGCTCCCGCACTTGCAAATGCACTGCATTGGGTGTTTGCATCTGTCACTCACACCACTGGGTGGGAGTGAGGACTACAATATTACCTTGTGATGCCTATTACATCAGATTACATGCCTACAGTATCGGGAATGGCTGCCCATTAGGCGAAAGCATGCCGTTCGATTGTACAGAATCCGCGGCCTGTCCAGAGTTTGATTCATATTATTGGTGTGTTCCTCTTACAATCTGCACCTGTCTGGCTAATACATAGGAAATGTCGCTCTTCAATACAAACAAGTAATTGGGTTTTGGAACCCACATCCTTCAGCCGAGTCATGCTACTGCATACCTAATATTCTATCATCTTTCTAAGGTTGTACGTGGAATATGTGCTTTCTGTCCCTATCAGGCCTCTGAAATGATTGGGGACAAATATCAACTGAATCAGGGACATGTCATAACAACATCAGGGACACATTTAAAATATTAGTGCTATTAACCTGACACATTGATATATTCTGAGCATATGAATTCTTACACATTTTCTGAGTCAAATGATGTTTATAACTCTTAATTGTTGTCATTATTCATTACGTGTAATTCACCAACTTTCCTCCAAATGCCACTAGTTTTAGAAGGGATTAAGTGGGACAGAGTTAGAATTTGAGTCAAAATCAGGGACATCCCTGGAAATCAGGGACAGTTCAGAGGTATGGTCCCTATTTGTTCCCCCAATGGTTTATGTCCTGTCCAGTGGATTTGCTCTTATGGGTTGAGAGGTATGAGCGTAAGCTATGCATAATTCAGAATATTACTTACATCCCCATGGTGGTCCTAATACGACTGCGCCAGCCAACACCTGCACGCCTAGGCCCATAATTGCATACCTATAGTTCCCCCACCTGCTCCTCTTCTACAGCACTCATCCTTACTGTGGGTGCAGGTGAGGTATAAACAAACCACCGCACACTGCCCACTCTCCGCGTGTCAGGACACATGTACATTGTGTCAACCCATGGGTTATCAGGCTTGCACAACCTACTGGTCCGTGTACGTCTACAGCCTGGTTTGATGAATCATTACATGGACTGACTCTGATGATCATTAATTTTTGGGTGTCCCACAAGGGACATTGATGTCTTTGTTTCAAGATTAGACCTGGCAGGTCTCTCTCACTGGTAGTATCCTGCCTGTGGTCTGGGAAGCAGTGGTGTGTTTACTTTTATTGTGTGTCTGTATGACTCACCGGCCTAGCTGGCGGGGGGGGGGGGTTGATGCTATGTGTTACACGTATGTTTATTGGACCCCTCAACCCCATATGTGCGGCCTGTGAACATATGTAATTCGTAACTGCTGTATCATATCCTAGCTATATACATGTGTATATTTACAGTCACACATATATGTATATATATATATATATATGGGTCTACTTTCATACAATCACTGACACACACATCCCGACCCCAAACAACCGACAACACACCACACCATAATCAACATACCGAACAACAAAACACCGACACAAAATACCAAATACACAAGCACACAACAACACATCCACTAACCTAAACCTAAACCCTAACCCTAACGTCCGACACTATCGCACACTTCACCTACCTGCACCCTAACCCTAACTCACTTACCCACCTAACCCAAGCACCGACACCATCGCACACTTCACCTACCTGCACCCTAACCCTAACTCACTTACCCACCCCTAACCCAAGCACCGACACCATCGCGCACTTCACCTACCTGCACCCTAACCCTAACTCACTTAACCCGTCCCAAAACTACAGTCCCTCACTATCACACACTTACCTAACCCGAACCCTACCTCCGACACAAACACACTCACCTGTCCCACAGCCTAACCCGACATCCCACAATTTGACCGCCCTAACTCCGTCACTGTCGACACTCATCATGTAACGATCGCATTTCCCTTGTCGGTCTTTCCGCTGTCGGTGAATCTCCTGTCGGTGAACCTACCTGTCGGTCGCTTAGTCTCCTCCGTGCGACCGTCGGTTCGGTCTCGAAGTAGACCCATATATATATATATATATATATATATATATATATATATATATATATATATATATATACATATATATATATATATATATATATATATATATATATATATATATATATATATATATTAAATATCTGTACATACTTATATACATTTCCTATGCTGGGCACTGCTTAGACCTGCGCAAGCACACTCAGACTTGCTTACTGATACTTATATATGTTAACTGCTGCTTATTTGTGCTTACACCTGCTTACTAGTGCCTTATTCATTATGACAGTGCCACTTTGATTTAATGACATTTAGTTAAATATGTCATGTGATACTCATGTCGGTTTTACAGCAAAATGACATTCATTCCATATGGAAAATGATATGTGCTGTTGTTGGGCTTGAACTGTGAATGCCTGTTCATTAGGCAGATACTCTAAACCCAACACGATTGATGTTTCCGTTGTTTCCGCATGTTTTTCTCTATTCGAATGAATTTGATGTGTAAGCTACGCTCAGTGGAGGGCAGCGACGAGCAAACACGCTGCGCTTTGCTTACACCTTCGATATTGCAGCAATTCAAAAGTATAATAGGGACACGGGGAATCTAATTGTGAAAGTTCTAGGGACGGGGCTCAACATTCCACTACATGCTTGTGTGTTTACTACTTCAATTTTATTTCACTGTTCATGGACACTGTTGTATGCTTAGCATACATTTCGGTATCCACTGACACTGAATTACTGACTTACTATTAGAGGCGGGCTCTACTAGTAAGCATAGTAGGTTGTGCAACTGTCGGGGCATGTTTACACCTCCATAGAGCAGTTGTACACACCCCTTGCACTTGCACACATTTCCTGTGCACGTCGAGGGTGCGGTGGCACACCCTCATACATATTCATATGACGCTGCTGCACCAACTGTAGTGAGGATGCTTGGCGCAAGGCTAAAACCGTCCTTGCGTCGAGCTTCTTGAATCCAGGGGGTTATTTATTACATGCCAGACCCCATATTTAATAGAACGTGAGTATGTGTGGCATTTATGTATATGTATATGTGTATAAATATATGTGCATTGCAAGCACTGGAGGCGGAAATAAATAAAAAAATGCAGTTTTTTTTTTTTGCAAAACAAAATTAAAAATGAAATGAAAATGCAACCCACTTGGCTTTTTCCAGTCAATTACTCAAGTTATTTAAACATGTAAAGTTCCAGTTCCATTTCTTTAAGGTCACAGTCCTTACAGTTATTCCACTATACAGGATCAATCCCAAAAAGTGTGCCCAGCAAAAAGTTGTTAAACTTAAATGTTGGCTACAGTCCTTATTAGACCTTCCATTTCGCATCATCAAAGAAAACATTTCTCCTGAACATGCTTCTGGCTGCAGTTAAAATAGGTCAAAACTGGACCAGCCACTTCCAGAAAACATGAATATTCAGTAAGTGCGAATGTTATGACCCATGGTGTCCGTATGAATAAGTAGCATTTTTTGTCTGTACATTTCATGCTTACTTCTATAAGAACTTAGTTTGCAATCATTATTCTACCTATTATAATTATTGACTAGTTAGTTTTGTAATATACATTAAAAGGCATATTCCACCTTTGTTACACACAAGAGGTGTGTGTGTTTGTGTGTGTGTGTGTGTGTGTGTGTGTGTGTGTGTGTGTGTGTGTGTGTGTGTGTGTGTGTGTGTGTGTGTGTGTGTGTGTGTGTGTGTGTGGGGGTATATATACATATATATGTAAAATAAATAATATCTCTCTGTCTATATATGTGTGTGTGTGTGTGTGTGTGTGTGTGTGTGTGTGTGTGTGTGTATGCATATATATATATATATATATATATATATATATATATATATAGATATAGATATATATATATATATATATATATATATATATATATACATATACATATATAGATAGATATATGTATAACTCTACATATATATTATGACTATTTTATAAATATCTATCGATCTATATACTTTATATATATATATATATATATGAATTACAACATATGTCATGTCATTAAGTCATAAATAAAAATGTAGAATAATATGTAAAAAAAATAAAAAAAAAAAATAAAGCAGTATCTTTTTAAATGAAAATTCAAAAAATAGCTTACCTCTTTAAAATAAAATTTTAACTTAACTTACTGCAATAATCCACCAGTCTGAGAAAGTCTCCAAACTGCCTCTTGGAAAATGTATGGGGGCATTCTGTAGACTGCATTCACTATTTCCAATTATTGATTTAGAACATTCCCTCCAAGTGAATGAAAAATCCAAAATATTTAGTTTCAGACCCTTCTGTATAACATTTTGTGGGATTACATGCAAAGCCTGCCTAATCTATGGCATCTAACACCACTTGCAGTTTAGACAAATAGCTGCCCCAGCCTTCAGTAAAGATGAATTAGTCATTCAAATAAAGCATAATATTGTGGCCATGGAGTCTCAAAATTTTAGTCTTAGATGGCTGGAAAGTGATGGTACCCATGTTAACTAAGTGACATGATCCTGTGAGTAGAAAATTGTGTCTTCTTCCTTGACTGCAAAGTTAAGGGAATCTGCCAATAACCCTTGATACGATCAAGAGTGGTTAAATGACTGTCATGGCCTTGTCTTTAAACCAGTTTGCCTACTCTTGTCCTCAGATATGTATCACATTATGAAAATGTGATTAGCTGATGGAAATCACTGTAGAAATGAGTATTGCGATAGAGCTTAGGTACTCACACTGTGTGCTTCTGAGATCATTCCAAGTTGATATTTTTTTTCTTTATTTCCAGATTTTTTTGCTTCACTTTGAGATTCAAAGACTCTATAAGCCTTACGCGTATCTTTTGTCCCAGTGCCTGTAACAGTAACATGTTGTGTCAGGTTAGGCTTGCTTGGTAAAACAGATAATGCATCTTTATTTCACTGAGTGAATTAATAAACCTTCCTGCTTAACTACACTGACAATGCATTACCTAACTGCATTTTAGGGTCAGAAACCCACCTTCATCAGTACTTCAGGTTCTGAATAACTGATGACCAGTCTTTCCTTGACTTCCTGATTATACAAGAATGTTATATTCATTCCATGGATTTAAGACACTAACGTTATATATTTGCTTGGGTTTACATCTCCTCTTGTTGTTTTTATCTCATAGTTTACATTGTTTATTTTTTCAAATATTTCATATCACTCATGTCAGCCAGCAATGGTCTGTTCTCACCAGGAACGGCCTTAGGTCAACTGGTGCCCTAGGCATAAGGGCTCCACGGCGTCCTCCCACCACACCATCTGGTACCCCCATCCTGGTCTACATACACAAAATAAATACTGGAAAAGCGCCCCTACAAGAGCGGCGCCCTAGGCAGCTGCCTAGTTGGCCTATGCCTAAGGCCGGCTATGGTTCTCACACATAGCAACTAACAGAAATGCACTAACGACTGTCTGGAAGGTTCTCAAATCTAGCATTTCTATTGTGCCTGTATTGCTGGGCATAGTGGGTTTGATCTAAGAGCTGTCTAGATTTGGTAAGACAGTGGTCATTCTTTCTTTAACTCTGAAACTTTGTCAATAATTAAATTGGTAGAGTCATCTTCTTAAGTCTATTTTTCCTGTATCTATAACTCATGTAGGCAATTTTCCATACAACAATCTGAGCAGACTAAATTCTGCACAGGAATGGAAGTCTTGTCTAATAACATACACACAACAAGAAAAATGTGAGTTCCAATTTTTCCCATCCTTATTTTCAGAGTGTTATTAAAGCACTCAACAAGCCTATCCATTTAGGAATGATATCTGTAAGTATGGAGATGTATGATTTAGTTTTCCTTGGTTGTTCAGAATCTCTTTCAATATTTCAGATAAATGCTGTACTAGGACATTAGCAATAACTTTAATAGTTAGTTCCCAAATACAAATTTCTTGGAAATTTGTCACATAGCCCATAATCACTATAATACATTGGTGGAGTTTTGTGGTTTTTAACTAGGGTTCCAAATAAGTCCATTACTATTCCATTGAAAGGCACAGCAATAATGGCTGGTGAGACTAGAAGATTCCTAAAGGCAGAGTGTGATGCTATCAGAGGATTAGTGTAGGTCAAACAACATGTTCAATTTCTGAGAAAAGTTCTGACCAATAAAATCTAGTTAACACACTGTAACAATTTGTTCTATATGCAGATGCCTCGTCAGTTTGTGACTGAGCACTAACTGTAATCCAAATTGTCCAAATGATTGAGATACCAACACTTGTCTTACTATGCTGCCTAACATTTTTTTTTTGCCTGATAGAAGAGATCATGGGAAAAGCTCAAAATATGGATATAAGAAGCAGACTTTGGATCACCAACCTTCCTCTCAACTGCCATGATAGTCATTCTATCCTACCAGAGTATAGGATATTACCATTACATATACTTAAAAATTAGAGTTTATTACCCTTTTCTCAGACTTATGTATATGAGAGGAAGATGGATCAAGTCATTTATTTTCATCTAAGGTTTCAAACTGCTAGAGTGAAGTAATTGGATACAGAATCATCCTCTTCCAAATGAGCAGAATCTTCTAACTGTAACTCAGTGAAGGGTGTATCCTGCCATGGATACAGAATCACCCTCTTCTATGTGAGCAGAATCTTCCAACTGTAACTCAGTGAAAGGTGTATTCTGGAGTGCTGCAAACTAATCATCTTGCCACCAGATATAACTTCCTGACTCCCAGTCCCTCTGTATCAGTGGAATCACTCTGGGGTATCACACCCACCTACATATCTTCTTTTGTGTTTATAAGTGAGAAAGGTATTCACCTAAAATCAAATTGTGAAAAAAATTAAGGACATTAATTTTCTGTAAACATACCAATGAACACACACACACACACACACACACACACACACACACACACACACACGCACACACACACACACACACACACACACACACACACACACACACACACACACACACACACACACACAATATTTTTGGTTTCTTAGCCAAGTCCTTTCTTTTGTGTTCAGGTATCAGTTTTTCGCTCATGAATGTTAACATGCCATCTGAATCTAACACTGCATGCACAGGTATTTTCCCACCATAACTTTGTACTTGAACAATTTGTTAGTTAAATAATTTACAAACACAACATGCATTAGCTGAGAATATTGTGATTCCTTGAAATGAAAATGTTAGTACACATATGACATTGAATTACTTCACTGGACAAATGACAATTTCAAGCAAAAGGTCTATGCTGATTGCACAGGAAACATTGCACTGGTCCATTTTATGTTCACTTGCAACTTTTCTCTTGTCTTCAGTTTTAAAGTCTCTAGTCTTTAGAAGACTTTCTATTCCCAGCTCTTAATCCAGACATTAGTTAAACTTCCTTCTTAGATGAAGAAGGATTAGCCACCTTTTGACCAGGACTAAGTAAAACTCATTGGGTAACCCATGCATTTCAAGTGGTTCAATCAGTTGAACCAGTTGTGGAGTTTCCTTGTAACATCCATCATTTTGTAGTACCTGTGCTGACCCATCACTGGTAACAGTAATCAAGGAGCATCTGTCTGCACCACTGGCAACAGTGGGAGATGTACACAGAGAGTATGACAAGTATACATACAGTATTTCCAGATGCAGCTCTCTGCATCAAGTGCAATTTCCCTTAAGAGCACATAGAGACCACAGTCAGTCTGGGGCTGGTTTCTCCCTCTTTCTCCAGATCCCCAATAAGACTCCCCACTGGCAAACCTGTAGAGTTGAGATCTCAGCTGAGTGGCCAGACCAAGACCTCCAACATCCTCTCTGTCTAACCAGTGCTTTGTGTCCCTGTCCAAGTAGTTGACACACACACTTTTTGAAGATTGATTTATACACACACACACACACACGCACACATGCACACACGCACACACACACACACACACACACACACACACACACACACACACACACACACACACACACACACACACACACACACCTGGGAAAAGCTGACGCAGGTTTACTAGCTACTTTGCCCAGACTATAAGGTAGTGATCACTGCCCTCAGCCAATTCCTTATCAGCTACTTTGAGGCCCTTAACAAAGGCTGTCCACTCTTACTGTGTAATGCTACTATTAATACAAATGGTAGTTTGAGCAACAGCAAGGCAATTAGGAGTGGTCTACACAGTGTCACTGTCAAAGGAAAAAACTTCAAAGACCAATACACGTAAGGTTCAGTTAAGGCACTTTAATTTACTTGCAGCAAGGAGACAAAAGCATGCAAATACAAGGATTTGTCTAACTACTAATAGGAAGTATGTTCATACTTATACTGTTTTACAAGACATGGCCATCTAAGCTGACGTAATCAAACACAATATTTAGCATTGTTCTACAGCAGATGTTACTTCTGATTTTCTGCTGACATGACTAGATTTGTGAGAAACTTTTCAGAAAAACAACCTGGCCTTGGTGACTATTAATCCGTTTACAAGCGTCTATTGTGCAATGTTACATTTCAAGGTACTCTTCTAACACAGATACAAGCAAATGCTGACTGCAGTTCATATTTTCAAGCAGGCTTTGTATTAATTATCTGTAACCTCTACAGCTGTGTATTTTCTCATGGCACATCGGAACTTCTTGTCTAAGTTTCATACAAGTAGTATTGTTCTATTCATTATTTTCTTAATGCAAGCAGAAATCACCTGCTTCTCAGTAAATTTCCAAGGCACAAGCAAGATTTTAGCTAACAATACAAGGTCAGAAAGCAACTGCAGTTTGTACAGATTTATGCAGTATGAAATGGAATAAATGTGTTAACCCTTCCCAAGCTCTAAAAACACTAAACATATTGCTAATACACATATTAATACATATTTTTCTAACATTTCCCCCTATTAATACTTTTATTCTACTTTCAAAATAAGCATAAACAGTTTGTTTTCTTCTCCTAACCTTTTCCACTCAGGATTTGCAGTTAAGAGAGTCATTCAGTTTAGACTTATGAAAGCATTTTTAGTCTCGTAACAGTTCTTCAAACTCAGTACTTTGATATAAGTTTTCAGAAACTGAAATGTCTATTAGGTCGTTAACCAGTCTTTTCATGCAGGAGATACCACAACAAACACATACTCCCAGTAGGAGCATACCTAACCAAATGGCAATCAGGATGTTTATTAGAATGGTACCCCACCCCCCAAACCATTTCTGGAAAAAGTCCTTCAGTGGGTTTGGGCCTGGTTTGGACATGGCCGACACTTGCTGAATTACCTCAAGATGATTGTCTATCTCGTGTTTATGGTCAGGAATATACGAACAGCATTCTTCTTGGATTAAAGTGCACGTATCACCTCTCGCCGCTAGGGTGAAGTCGAGAGCCATGTGGTTTTGGAGCACTACAGTTCTCATAGCATTCAGTTCATCAGTCACCAATTCGAGAGCAGACAAAGTTGCTTTGTTCATTACTTTGAGAAGTTTTGACAGTTTTCTCAGCTCCCAGATTGATTTCACCACTCCATATGCTGGTAATATGCCTGCCCACGATATAACGCTATCACTCAAGTCCATGTGTGTCAGTCCTTTACCTAAAGAGTGATGGTCTTTCCAACGCGCATCGATTTGTCCCACTGGATTTACAGGTTTCTTGATGACTTCTCAGACATTTTGAATTTTCCCATGAGGCAAAACTGCAGTGTGTCATATGGCCAGAACCAGGTAACCCAAAAAACAACTGCCGGATCAATTCTCAGGTAACCATTTGTATGCCTTTCTGCCACACACAAAATAACAATCCTCTACTTTAGTAGTAACCTTGCTATGAATATACACTCGCCCTGCATGAAACATTTTTCTATCAATTGTAGACAGCTGTTTATAAAGAACAGAATTATGTTTTACTTCATCAAGTGTTTTGTGCATCAGTCCAAGAAATGAATCATAGTTTGTATTACAATAAAGATCTACTTTGTTACCTTTAGTCTAACATGTATAAGGAACAGTCACATTGCAATTGCTCCAACCCACCTGAACAGTATCATTTTTATAAAAACACACAGTTCCCTTTTGTGGAACAGACAAGTGCAATGCTATTTTATCTTGTGCTGTAATGGTTGAGGTATCATAAATCAAGTTCTCCCAGGTCTCGTTGACCCCTAGGGGGACTGTAGTCATTAATAATCCCCAGTATGCTGTCGGCAAAGCTGTGCAAATCCAGCAATTCAAAAGATTGAAAGTCTCAGCATACACATATTTAATTGCCTGGTAAGTGTTAAAGTTTGGATGCCAGTTTATGAGTAACGCTTCACGTTTATTCAGTTCAGTCTGTGTGGCTGGGAAAAGAAAAGGCCATAACAAAAAGATTATTGTCACAAATACAGTTAACAGGATGATTATGCAATACTTCTGAGGAAAGGGGTGTTCTGCATTCCTGTTTCTTCTGGCCTATTATCATTTTTGCTCTTGGCATGTAACAAGATTTTTTTCCAGTTCAAAGTTTTTAACTAATTTACAGTGCATCAGGTGGATCCAAAAGGCACGCTCCGCAATTTTTACTGCAGTGGGTGTTGACTAAAGCACTAGATATGGACCTTCCCACTTTGGAGATGCCCAATTCTTCTTTTTGACCACCTTCAGCCAGATCCACGCTCCAGGGGGCACTGCCACTTCTGACGGTCTGGTTCGTTCTTTATCTGAAACAGAATTTAACTGTAACAAATGTTTAGAATTTAACAAATTACACATATACTCTGCTAATGTACTGTCAGCTTCCTGGTCTGCGGGCATGAGAGATTTCCACTGAGGTATATAGTAAGCCCTTCCAAAGAGCTTTTCAAAAGGAGCCAATCCTTTTGCATTCAGAACAGTTCTCATGCTCAACAGTGCCAGGGGCAGACAGTACACCCAGTTTCTCTGTGTTTCTGCTACTAATTTTCTTAGCTTGCTCTTTAAAATCCCATTATGCCTCTCTACTAGCCCTGCTGATTGAGGGTGATACGCACAATAATTTTTTAGGGAAATGCAAAAATATTTACTTAACTGCTGTATGGTCTGATTCACGAAGTGTGTGCCATTGTCACTGTAGATCCTTTCTGGAATGCTGAATCTAGGGATGATTTCTTTAACAAGAACTTTGGCCACAGTCATAACATCTGGATTTTTAGTCGAAAAGGCTTCCACCCATCTGGAAAACATATCTACAATGACAAGACAATACTTCTTATTTTCACATTTATTCAACTCTATGAAATCCATACAAATAGTATGAAATGGATATGGTGGTGTAGGGAAACTCCCTTGCTTGGGCTTTAACCACCCCTTGTGCATGGTGTTTATTACAGGTGTGGCATAACGAACAGAATTTTTTAAAATAATTTGTGAATCCATACGTCGTGAACACTTGGTTCACCAGCTGTACCATCCCTCCTGTTGAGACATGGCACTGCCCATGGCTCAACAAAGCTGCATATCTAAACAAATTAGACGGCAATATCGGTTTCCCTTCTTTAGAGATGTATAGCCCCTTTTTCGAGAATTGCTCCTCGTTTTACCCATCTTTGTTTTTCAGTTTGTGTAGTAAGTGTTTCCATTGTCTTTAACATTTCTAAGTCTAAAATCTCAGAGGGTTGTAATTCCTCATTCAAAAGAAATACTTCTGAAGCTGCCTGCTTTGCAGCTGTGTCCGCTCTCGCATTACCTTTTGAAATCCTGTCCTGTTGTTTGGTATGAGCTGTGCATTTACAAATAGCTACTTTCTGAGGTAACTGAATAGATTCTAAAAGATCTAAAATAAACTGTGCATGGTTGATTGGTTTGCCAGTAGATGTTATCATTCCTCGATTTTTCCACTGTTGCGCAAAAACATGTACCATAGAAAAAGCATACTGGCTGCCAGTAAAAATGTTCACACATTTACCCTTTGCTAAGGTACATGCCCGCGTCAAGGCAATCAATTCTGCTGCCTGTGCAGATAAATTATGTGGTAAAGATTTCGCTTCTATAATGTCTGTGTCAGAAACTACTGCATATCCTACTAGGTTCTGTCCTGCAGGACCCCTTTTTTATGAGCCGTCCATGTAGTATGTCACCTCGGCATCATCCAAGGGAACATCCGTAAGATCTTTTCTAGGCAATGTCTTTTGCTCAATCACCTGCAGCCAGCTGTGCAGTGTGCCATCTGCAGGCGTTGGGAGCAAGGTAGAAGGGTACAAAGTTGTACATCGTTCAATTGTCATATGAGGTTGGCTCAACAATTTAGTCATACAGGAAAGATGCCTAGCAGGGGAAAGATATGCTACCTTTTCTTGCAGTAAAATAATCGCGACTGCATGAGGCACTCAATGTGAGAGGGTGGAACAACACTACTGAGGCCGAAGCCTGTACTGCCATTGCAGCTGCAACTACTTCTTGTACACAGTGAGGTAAAGACCATGCCACTGGGTCCAGTTGTGATGAATAATAAGCAATAGGGCATTGCTTTTCCCCATGCTGCTGTGTTAACACTGATGTCATATAACCTTGCTTACAATCTACAGTTTGGAAAAAACGTTTATGATAGTTTGGTAATCCCAAAACTAATGAGGACACTAGTAACTGTTTCAGTTTGCAGAAAGCAGATTCTGCTTCTGGTGTCCATTGTAATAAATCCTGTGCTGCCATAGGCTTTTTATAAATCAGCTTAGTCAATGGTGCAGATTCCAAGGCATAGTTTGGAATCCAACTCAGACAAAAATTAGTCGTACCCAGGAAGGACATCATTTTCTTCTTGGTAGTTGGTTTTGGTGCTTGCAAAATCGCTATTTTTTCTGTCCTCATCTAATGTCCTACCTTCCTTGGATATTACATATCCTAGGTATTTAACTTGTTTTTTCCAAAGCTGCAGTTTATTTTTGTTTATTTTATGTCATTCAGTGGCTAAAAATTGTAATAGCGCTATGGTATCTTCTTTACAATCTTGCTGGATGGGGGACGCCAGCAGGATATCATCAACATAAAGCAAAATCTGACTACCTCTCAGTGGGGTAAACCCCGACAAGTTCCTTGCCATTTCTTGTGAGAATATTGTTGGACTTTCACAATACCCCTGTGGCAGTCACGTATATGTATACCTCTTCCCCTGAAATGTGAATGCAAACCAATGCTGGCTGTCAGGGTGTATTGGTATCAAAAAGAACGCACTGCTGATATCCACCACAGAAAAATATTTCTGTTGAGGTTTTAAATCATTCAACAGGGTGTGTGGGTCTGGCACCGTAGGTGCCCTTGGTATTACTGCATCATTTAAAGCTTGTAAATCTTGGACCATACGCCACTCTCCATTCGCTTTCTTAACAGGAAATAAGGGTGTGTTACATGGTGAATCAGGAGATTCCACCAGCACCCCTTCCTTAAGTAAAGCTGCTATAATAGGTTTGATTCCTACATCTGCATCTTTTCTTAAGAGATGCTGTCTCTTTTGTGGTCAAAATGCTGACATTGGCATAATATTAACTGGTCCCACTGTACGAATAAGTCCTACATCTGATTTTCCTGTCGACCAGAGATTTTCTGGTATATTCTGTAAAGCATTCTCTTCCTCCTTCAATAGGAATGCCAATCTGCTGTCCTTGCTAGACTGCAAGTGTACAGCTGGGTGGGTCTGAGTTATCCAATTCAGGTTCTGCACTTGTATTCCTTGTTCTGATAGTTCTAACTCTGTCTGTTTTTCCCGTCTCATGGCTTTTTCTCCTAAGTCTACCCATTTTACATTCCTGTCCTTAGTTAAGCTAACATGTAGTAATCGATTAGATTTATAGAGTGCAAAGAACTCCTGGGGCAATGAACAGCTGGCTACACTGTTCCCTTCTGTGTCCCAGTACAGATTAAATAATACCAATCTGTTTGCATGATTTTTAAACAATTCTTGCTCATATTCCATATCAGGTCCTGGTGTATTACAATAATATAGAGTACAGTGCAACAAATTCTGTTTTTCAATGTCAAGGGAGGGGAACTTGCTGATAGCTACATTCATCAACTCTTCGGTCACTGCCCCTGGACCAGTCGTAACCAAGTCCTGGCTGTACCAATAAAATATTTCACCCTCCGGTTGCACTGCAAAGGTATCAATTTGTCGCTGTGCTTCCATACCCTGCATAGTTGGAACTACTGCTATACCAAATAGCTGCATAAGGTCTCTGCCCAAGAGGTTTACTGGACATTTTGCAGATACAACAATTTTGCTTTTCTGGGTCAATCCTGAAACAGGATCAGTTATCACAATATTATGGGAGTAGCTGCTTTCACTAATATGTAATTAGGTGACTCTGAATTCTCTGGCAGTTTGGAGGGATGTACCAGGGTCCGTGATGCCCCTGAATCACACAAGAATCTGACTTCCCTCCCTTCTACCAGGAGTGTAACTTCTGGTTTTGTGTCTGCTAAATAGAGCTCTAAGCTCAATAAAGCCAAATCCAATATTTCATTTTCTTCACTATCTGTGACTTCTTGCACTTCCTCTATTTCTTCTGTCACATTCTCTACTCCCTCTATCACATTCTCATTTGTCATATCTCTGCTATCCCCTTCTAGGGATTCCTGACTATCATATAGTCAGTCCTCACCCTCCATATCCTCTGTGGTTACCTTCTTGTTTTTCTTGCAATCCCTTGCCAAGTGTCCTTTCTTACTGCATTTAAAACATTCACCCCTTTTCTTTCACCCTTCAAAGTCCTCTGATCGTTGATCAAATTGTTTGTTTCCCTGGACATTTCTTTTGCCCTTTTTCGCGGACTGTACTACATATACTTCTGCTCCATCTTCTACAGAAAATACTTGGGCTTTCTTTTTCTTTTTGCTATTAAAATGCCTTTCGACATGTCTAGCATATTCAAGCAATGACTGTAGCCTGCTTGTACGATGATCTACCATGTGTTTTGTAATAAAGCTGCTTATAGGTGCAATACTGCCTTTCAAAAATGCATTCTTTAGCTGCTGCTCATATGGGGAATCATGTGTCTGATCTTCAGGAACCTGCATTCCACAATGGTTATTAAAATATTCTAATAGTCTGGCATAATATCAGTCAATAGCTTCACCTTCCTGTTGAATGCATTGATTAATGCAAGTCCAGTCTGCCCTAGGCTTCCATTTCTCAGAGATTCGGTCTGTAAGACCTTTCACTCTGTTGTCTAACTCTGCGCTGCTATGTGGGAGGGGCCTGAGCGCAATATCACAGGGATTCCAGTCGCCACTAATCATGTGCCAATCTGGTCCCACAATTTGTCTGACTACTTTTTCTACCTCCTCTCTGTTTACATTATAACTCAGTCTCATTCCTTGCAAATCATCTAAGAACTTTCTAAAATTAACTTTTGGATGGGGAATTCCCTCAGTGGCTTTCCGGATGTCTTCCGGAGTCCAGGGTCTATACATTAGAATAGTTGGGTCCTGACCTTCTTGCCCTGCCTGAGGATTAGGTACTTCTATAAGTGGGCATATTTCTTCATTCATAAATCCTGAATTTCTACCCATTTGATATAACTCAATGTCCCCTTTTGAGTTTCCTGCCTGTGTTCGAGACCTGGTCTCGATGGGATTTCTAATAAATGGTTTTGCTTTTGTAGTGTCTATACTCATAGTGACAGCAGGATATTGCAGGGGTGGACTAACTTGTTCACTTGCCTCATATTCTGGTAAGGGAGGTGGAGGGGCCGATGCTATTACTGTTATTGTCCTCCTTATCTAAAAACATTGCTTTTGAATTATTACTCTTTTGTTCCCTTCGGTTTACTTCCTCAATCCACCTGTGTGCCTGAGGAATTCCTAATTGACGTTGCTTTTTTACCCGACCTCTAGAATCAGTTTTAAGCTGTTTGACGAGTTTGACAAGTGAGAATTTTTCTAATTTACCATCAAATTCATACTTATTAACCCATTTTGAGTAGTATTTAATATTATCAGCACACTGTGACTGCATGTATTCTGCGTCTTCGGTTAACAGCGGATTTTGGGACCTTTTTGTACAATTATTACCCATTTTGCTCTACCCTTTTAATTGTTACATAACACCTTATCTTTAACGTGGTACCACGGATGTTTTTATAGTCTCTTCAGAATGACTGCCTATCTACTCTGTTTCCCTGATCTATGACAAGACAGTAATCTTTCTGTCCCTGACTTATAAAGTCTCTAACAGAACAAATACAAATCTAGTCCCTGATCTAAAACAGAAAAAGAAGGTAGATTCACTTTACCTGAGCCTTCGTGATTGATCACCTGGTTCGAGTAAACCCATCCTTCAGTCGCAGATCAGAAAGTGGCTGGCCTCTTTTGTACGACAATTCAGTCGGAGGACTTTTCAAATAAGAAGAACCGATGTGGTTTCTTCCCCGTATGGTTTCAAGCCGCCTGGCCTGTCTGATCCGAGGTGAAGTGAAGGTTTCAGGTCCGAAGGACCAATCTGTCAAAGGAAAAAACTTCAAAGACCAATACACGTAAGGTTCAGTTAAGGCACTTTAATTTACTTGCAAAGGAGGCAAAAGCATGCAAATACAAGGATTTGTCTAACTACTAATAGGAAGTATGTTCATTCTTATACTGTTTTACAAGACATGGCCTTCTAAGCTGAAGTAATCAAACACAACTTTTAGCATTGTTCTACAGCAGATGTTACTTCAGATTTTCTGCTGACATGACTAGATTTGTGAGAAACTTTTCAGAAAAACAACCTGGCCTTGGTGACTATTAATCTGTTTACAAGCGTCTATTGTGCAGTGTTACATTTCAAGGTACTCTTCTAACACAGATACAAGCAAGTGCTGATTGCAGTTCATATTTTCAAGCAGGCTTTGTATTAATTATATGTAACCTCTACAGCTGTGTATTTTCTCATGGCACAGTGGAACTTCTTGTCTAAGTTTCATACAAGTAGTATTGTTCTATTCATTATTTTTCTTACGCAAGCAGAAATCACCTGCTTCTCAGTAAATTTCCAAGGCACAAGCAAGATTTTAGCTAACAATACAAGGTCAGAAAGCAACTGCAGTTTGTACAGATTTATGCAGTATGAAATAGAATAAATGTGTTAACCCTTCCCAAGCTCTAAAAGCACTAAACATATTGCTAATACACACATTAATACATATTTTTTTAACAATCACCAAATAAATATACAAATATTCTCAGAACTTAAATATCTCAACAAAGATCAGCCACAATGAACGGTTTAAATATATTTAATAATAAATAATGAAGAACAAGAATATACTCAGTATATATTCACAGTGACATCAGAGTTCAAAATCACAGGAAATATTTAAAACAACATTGCAGAACAGTCTCAAATAAATAATGAAAAATATCTAAATTAAGCATTGCTTTATTCATGACTATGTCTAAGAGAATTACTATACCCTAGTTAACTTACTTAAAGAGCAAGGCAGATGTGGTGAAATGATCTCCCTTAGTTGTAGTCAGGTCCAAGACATAATACTTCTTAAATTAATATCTCAAATATTACTGCTGGGGTAGCTTGCAGAATGACTTAAGTTCTTGTCATCTGACTTCTAGTCCCCAGGCTGAAAACAACCATTGATGGCAGATGGTAGCATTTAGCATCTACCTGTAAAAATACATAAACAAGGACATTTCTTCAGATCATTGGCAGACACTGGAAGGCATAAAACAATAAAACACTTCCAAGACAATACAGAAAGTTCCCTAGTTTTAGACATTGTGTCTTCTTGCTGCATTGAAACTGAAAGATATCATCCTGTATTGCGTAGCCATAAAGTAATTTAATTTCAGATATTTTTCAAAAAATTACTATACTGAGGTATCCCAGTTTCCACTGTTTAAACATATAGATTTAAGCAGTTACAAAAGTGCATGGACATTTCTGCACTTTTCCAGTAGGGCACACTGTGATAACATTTTAAACAGCACTTTGCAAATACCTTCAAGCAGTTTGTACAGACATGACATATAGTTCTAATACCATTGCAACACAAGCATCTTGTATACATCATGTTGATATTCACAAATGACATATAATTATTTACAAAATTCCAGATAGCTGTGCTTGCAGTATCCCCCTTTGTTACATTTCTCCCTCCCAATGACTCAAACTAGTTTTTCAAGTGACCCTTGAGAAATTTGCTAGAGAGGGATGAGCCTATCTGGGAATAGATTACCCCATTCCCCTGCCTTGAGATTCCAGCTGCCGTGGCATTGTTGATCCCAGTACAGTGTTGCACTTTCATATCATAGGCATGCAACCTTAAGCTTCACTATAGTAATTTGGGATTTTGATGGTTGGCTCCCTATAGCCATAGATCCCTCTCAGACTCCTACTGCCTTCTACTGCAAATACTTAGCACAAGGGCCTCCCTATCATGGCAAAGTTTCATGATGTTAACATGGTACAATTTGTGCCACTGTCTCCTGCCTAGCAGTTTCACCATGTAGTTAACTGCGCTGACCTTCCTTACCACTTTGAAAGGTCCCTCCCAAGCTGCTTGCAGCTTGTTGTGTCTGACAGGAATGAGAACCATAACCTGCTGCCCTACAGCATAGTCTCTAGCTTGAGTATTCCTGTTATGCCAGACCTTTTCTGCTACTGGGCTTCTGTCAGGTTCCCCTGGTCCAAGCCCATTAGTTCCCTAAGCCTTATCCTGAGGTTTATAACAAATGCTACAACAGACTCCTTGTATGATACACACACACACACACACACACACACACACACACACACACACACACACACACACACACACACACACACACACACACACACACACACACACACACACACACACACACACACACACACACACACACACACACACACACACACACACACACACCCTACTACTCATCATAAATCTGATCTAGAAATCCCCTCACCCTATGCCCATACAGCAACTCAAAAGGTAAAAAATATGTGGATTCCTGGGGAACCCCCCTCTGTAATCAAACAAAAGATGGGGCAAACATTAGTTACACTCTCTCTTAAACTGGTCTGGAAATGTCCATAGCATGGTCATTAGGGGAGAGTTTAACCTCTCCACCAGACCATTAGTCTAGGGATGGTAGGGGCTGGTCTTTAGGTGCTTAACCCCACAATGCTTCCACAGACAAGCCAGCAGGTCTGACATGAAATTAGAACCTCTGTCAGTCAGTATTTTGATTGGGAAACATACCCTGCTAAAAATCTCTAACAAAGCATTTGCCACATTTTCTGCCTCAATGGAGGACAGAGCCACCACCTTGGGGTATCTGGTAGCATACTCTACTACCACTATGATATATTTCTTCCTTGTAGAACTTGGGGTACTCAGAGACCCCACAATATCCATAACTACCCTCTGAAATGGCTCGTCAATCATGGGCAAAGGCATCAAAGGATCCTTGACCTTGTCTCCTGCCTTGCATACCTTTTGGCACTATTGACAGGTCCTACAGTACCCTGTTACATCTCTGGAAATCTCAGGTCAATAAAAGTTCTGCATAATACATCTCTTTGTATGCTTTATGCCCATATGACATGCAAAGGGAATGTCATGGGCTATGGATAGAAGTGCCAGATGGTAGGCTCTGGGCACCACTATTTGCTGTATTCTCTCACCTTCTAGCCCTCCCTCAGGGTTCCACTCTCTATATAGTAACCCTTTGTCCCAGTATACAGATTCCCCCTTTCCTTGAGAATCAGGTGTCTCACTGGCTACATCCCACAAGCCTTGTAATGTAGGGTCTGAGAGATGAGCCTATCTCAACTCTATCTTTGTAACCATTCCCAGCTTGCCTTCCAAAGGAAGCCTACTATCTTCTGACAGCAGTGCCTCACTGTCAGCCTGGGTACTACTACTCACCTCTGCCCTTGCAGTCACTCTGTCCAAGTGAACATCAGTACCCACAAGCAGCTGTGAATCACCTTCAATCTTACTGCTACAGGATAGCTTCCTCTCTGAAGTAACCACCTTACCAGCCCTGGCTTCAAGTATGTGGTCTGCCTGGGTCCCCCAAGGCTACCAGGCCCACATGCTTGTCTCTAAGTCTCACTGCATGTAACTGCATGCACACAAGGTACTGCATTATCAAAATCATCCCCTATCAGGACATCTTCATGGATATCCTCAAACAGACCTACTTGCTTGCTTCTTTCCCATTTTTCCAGTCAAGGTGACCCCTAGCCAAATGTATTTGGAATGGGTTCCTTCTAAAGCTCTGACTGGACTAGACTGCCCAAGAAAGTAATGCTCTTCTTTAACCATTGCAGGCTTCACAACTGTTAGCCCAGATGTTGTGTGTCTCTTAGTAGTAGCCTGATTTTCATCTACCACAATAGGGTAGAACCTGTTGTGGTAATTTGGTAACGTTGTCTGCAGACAACTTACTGCTGTCATTCTGTCATTCTCACTTACTTGCTCTGCCACCTTTTGTTCCCCAACTTGCCTCCATAGAAATCTACATAGCCCCACTGGTTACATTTAAAATATTTAACCCTTGATCCTGGCCATTTACCTGAACTAGTGTCTTCTCCTGTTACTGGCAGACTCTGTTGGGGTGGTTTACGCTGCCCGCCATGGGTTCACTTAGATCCATGTGCAGCACTGGGTATCCCATTCCTGTGCAGTGATGCCCTGCTTGCTAGGTATAGGTCTCCCTATTTCCCCAACTCATCTGCGATCCTGCATCTTCTATTTATTTATTTATTTATTTATTTATTTATTTAACATTTGTTAACTGGGAAACTCCGACTTGGAACGGTGCCAATTTTCAGCGGAGATCTGGGGAGAAACTCTCCAGATGCATGACTTTGTAACTGCTATACCAGATTCTCATGTCCCCAGACAAAGTGGTAAGAGTGTGTTCCCTCACCAAAAGGTATGCCAGCCCTTCAAATGTGGTGACCTGACACCCACTCACCCATCTATGAAAACAAGTGGTTAACATAGCAATATATTCACATACACTGTCATCTGCCTGGCGTCTATCCACACAAAACTTTTTTTCCTATAAGCTTCAGGTGTTAACTTAAAATACTCTAACAAACATATTTAGCAGTACTATAACTTAAGCAATCAGTATCAGATAATTTAGAAACAGCAGTTACAGCTGTACCATGGAGTAAGGAGGTCAGGTACTGTAACCAGAGCCTTTGGTCAACATTATACTGTTTGCAAACCCTTTCAAACATATGAATAAAACTCTGTAAATTGTGGAAGAAATTTACTAATATTTGTTGGCTTTAGGGGCTCGGTTATTCCCTTCCCCATTACCTCCATGACCCTGGTGAAGAGTCAGCATTTTCTTTTGATTTTGTCTCTGCCTTCCATTTTCTTCTGCCTCCAAACATCTCAATCTCTCAATTTCTTTGCCTCCAGATGTCTCAGCCTCTCAGCTGATTCTTATGGCACCTGTTTCTCCTTTTTGTCAGCCAACAAATGTCACAGTCTCTCTGCTGATTCTAGTTCCAGCCATTTAGCTTTCAGTTCAACTCTCTTTAACTCCAGATGGATTTATAAGCCCTCCTAGGCAAAGTTGAACTGTCCAGTTTCTGAGAGTTGTATATCCCCAAGGTCAGTTTGGTTGTCCTGGTTGCTGGTCTGTGTTGCAGCTGAAATTAAGGCTGCAATCATTTCTGCATTAGTCAGCTTGGCATGTACCAACCATTTGTCTTGGCACATATTAGCCAACTGGATCCTTGTCAGCTTGCCATACTCCTCTGCTGACATCCTTGCCTGCTCTCCCTGACTAACTATGCTGACACAAAATAAATAAAACTATTGTGATATGAAACTCTAAATGTCTACCATGTGGCTGTTTGAGAGTACAAACTCCTTCTTTAGTGACCACTATTTGCAGGCTACAGGAGTCCAATATCCATACCACTGAATCCCAATATGTGATGTGGTAATCCTACCACTGTCACCAATAAATGTGATGACCCACCACTGGCAACATTAATCAAGGAGCCTCAATCCTCACCACTGACAACAGTGGGGAATATAAACAGAGAAGATGACAAGTATACACACAGTATTTACAGATGCAGCTCTCTGCATCAAGTGCAATTTCCCTTACGAGCACACAGAGACTACAATCAGTCTGGGGGCTGGTTTCTTCCTCTTTCTCCAGATCCCCAATAAGACTCCCCACTGGCACAGCTATAGAATTGAGATATCAGCTGAGTGGCCAAGCCAAGACCTCCAACACCCTCTCTGTCCAACTAATGCTTCGTATTTCTGCCAAAGTAGCTGACACATACACACTCTTTGAGGTTTGATTTATACAACCAAATACACACCTGGGAAAGGCTGGCATAGGTTTACTAGCTATGCCCCCTTTTGCTAGACTATAAGGTAGTTATCACTGCCACCAGCTAACTCCTTATCAGCTAGTTTAAGGCCCTTAACAAAGTGTGTCCAATCTTACTGTGTAAAATTACCAGACATTTATCCCTGGTTTGGTACCTATGTCTAATAGGCACATGTAACCTGTAAACAGTTCATCTCCCAGGCCCATGCTTACACTTTACAAGTGTATCAGAACTTGTCAGAGATTTGGGATGCATGGCTAGGCTTAAAAAGGCCCTTGTGTTCGTTAGCCTAGTAAACACCTATGAATCTATGAACTTATTAATACAAATGGTAGTATGACCAAAAGCAAGACTATTAGGAGTGGCCTCCACAGTGTCACCAAATAAATATGCAAGCACTGACAGAAGTTAAATATCTCTGCAATGATCAGCCACAATGAAATATTTAAATATGTTTAATTATAAATAATAAAGAGCAAGAAAATAACATATATTCACAGTGAGATCGGAGTTCAAAATCACAGGAAATATTTAAAACAACATTGCAGAACAGTCTCAAATAAATAAAGAAAAATATCTAAACTAAGATTTGCTATATTCTTAACTATGTCTAAGAGAATTACTATACACTAGTTAACTTAACATACAGAGCAAAGCAGATGTGGTGAATGGATCTTCCTTAGTTGTTGTCAGGTCTAAGACATAACACAGAATGCTATGTCTCTCTAAGAGACTTCTTAAATAAATATCTCAGATATTAGTGCTGGGATGAACCCAGCCAATGGGGATGCACAAGCCAGTGTATTTCTTTGTGCCGGTCCCAAGCCCGGATAAATGGGAAGGGTTGTGTCAGGAAAGGCATCTGGCGTAAAACTCCGCCAAATCATTCATGCGGACAGCAATAAATATTTACATACCAGATCATTTGAGCCCCAGGTTAACAATGACCACCACCAGTACTGTTAGCCAACAGGGTGCTGGCAGAAATTGGGCTACTGTTGGCCGAAGGAGGAGAAGAGGGGGAAGGCATGGCCGAAGGCAGTAAGAAAGGAGAAATGCTAGGACTGTGGTAGTGAGGGTCAGAACTTTGAATGTTGGCAGTATGACTGGTATAGGGAGAGAGCTAGTTGATATGATGGACAAAAGGAAGGTTGCTATATCGTGTGTGCAATAGACCAGATGGAAGGGGAGTAAGGCTAGGTGTATTCAAATTGTTTTATCATGGTGTGGATGGGAGGAGAAATGGCGTAGGAGTTATCCTGAAGGAATACTGCCTAACCTCTGTATATTAATTCTTAACTAATGATGTTCTGTTCTGTTCATATTTACTTATTCATCTCTGAAGACAGTTAAACATGTATCTACATACAAGTGGTATGCTTCTGGAATACAATAATTGTATCTATACATATATCTGTGAAGAAATGTAAAATATGTTCTTGTATAATATTGTATGCATTTAGGAGAAAATGTTGTAATTCATAAAATTGTTATTTGTTAGATTGTTTTTTAAGTGGAGCTTTTCTCCCCAGGCCTCCGCTGAAAATGGACCTGTGTCCAGTCTGACTTTCCCGGTCAACAAATGTAAAATAAAATAAAATAAAAAATAAAATAAAATAAATAAGAGTGTTTTGGAGGTGAAAAGAGTGTCAGATAGCGTGATGTTTATGAAGCTGCAAATTTATGATGTGATGATGAATGTTGTTAGTGCATATGCTCCACAAGTTGAGTGTGCGATGGATGAGAAAGAAGAAATTTGGAGTGAGTTGGATGAAGTGGTGATGACTGTACCCAATGGTGAGAGAGTGGTGATTGGAGCAGATTTCAATGGGCATGTTGGTGAAGGGAACAGAGGGGATGAGGAAGTGATGGGTAGGTATGGTGCTAAGCAAAGGAATGCAGAAGGTCAGATGGTAGTGGATTTTGTGAAAAGTATGTACATGGCTGTGGTGAATACATATTTTAACAGGAGAGAGGAGCATAGGGTGACATACAAGAGTGGAGGAAGATGCACACAGGTGGATTATATCTTATGTAGGAGGGCCAGTTTGAAGGAGATTGGAGACTGTAAAGTGGAGACTGAGGAAAGTGTAGTTAGGCAGCATAGGATGGTGGTTTGTAGGATGACGTTGGTGATCAAGAAGAGGAGGAGGAGTGTAAGGACAGCACCAAGGATCAAATATTGGAAATTGAAAAAGGATAATTGTGAGGTGGAGTTCAGGGAAGAGTTAAGACAGGCACTGGGTGTCAGGAAAGAGTTACTAAATAGCTGGATAACTACAGCAGAGCTAGTAAGTGAGACGGCTAGAAAGGTTCTTGGTATGACATCTGGACAGAGGAAGGATGACAAGGAGACATGGTGGTGGAATGAGGAAGTACAGGAGAGTATACAGAGAAAGAGCTTGGCAAAGAAGAAGTGGGATTGTCAGAAAGATGAAGAAAGTAGGCAGGAGTATAAGGAGATGAGGTGCATGGCACAGAGAGAGGTGGCGAAGACTAAGGATAAGGCATATGAAGAGTTGTATGAAAGGTTGGACACTAAAGAAGGAGAAAAGGACCTGCACCGATTGGCTAGACAGAGGGACCGAGCTAGGAAAGATGTGCAGCAGGTATAGGTGATAAAGGATAATGAGGGAAACATACTCACAAGCGAGGAGAGTGTGTTGAGCAGATGGAAGGAGTACTTTGAGGGGTTGATGAATGAAGAGAATGAGAGGGACAGAAGGCTGGATGATGTGTGAATAGTGAATCACGAAGTGCAATGGATTAGCAAGGAGGAAGTAAGGATAGCTATGAAGAGGATGGAGAATGGAAAGGCTGTCGGTCCAGATGACATACCTGTGGAAGCATGGTGGTGTTTAGGTGAAATGGCAGTGGAGTTTCTAACCAGATTGTTTAATGAAATCTTGGAAAGTGAGAGGATGCCAGAGGCATGGAGAAAAAGTGTTTTGGTACCGATTTTTAAGAATAAGGGTGATGTGTAGAGTTGTAGTAACTACAGAGGGATTAAATGGATCAGTCACAGCATGAAGTAATGGGAAACAGTGGTGGAAGTTAGGTTAAGAAGGGACGTGATGATTAGTTATCAGCAGTATGGTTTCATGCCGGGAAAGAGCACTACAGATGTGATGTTTGCTCTGAGAGTGGTGATGGAGAAGTACAGAGAAGGTCAGAAGGAGTTACACTGTGTTTTTGTAGACTTAGCGAAAACATATGACAGGGTGCCTAGAGAAGAGTTGTGGTATTGCATGAGGAAGGCGGGAGTGTCAGAGAAGTATGTAAGAGTGGTAGAGGATATGTAAGAGGGTAGTGTGACAGCAGTGAGGTATGCAGTGGGAGTGACGGATGCATTTAAGGTGGAGGTGGGATTACATCAAGGATCAGCTCTGAGCCCTTTCTTATTTGCAGTGGTGATGGACAGGTTGACAGACGAGATCAGACAGGAGTCCCTGTGGACTATGATGTTTGCAGATGACATTGTGATCTGTAGTGAGAGTACAGAACAGGTGGAGGAGACCCTGGAGACACGGAGATATGTTCTAGAGAAAAGATGAATGAAGGTCGGCAGGCCTTAAGCAGAATATATGTGTGTGAATGAGAGGGAGGATAGAGGAATGGTGAGGATTCAAGGAGTAGAGGTGGTGAAGGTGGATGAGTTTAAATACTTGGGATCAATAGTTCAGAGTAATGGTGAGTGTGGAAGAGAGGTGAAGAAGAGAGTACAGGCAGGATGGAGTGGGTGGAAAAGAGTGTCAGGAGTGATTTGTGACAGATGAGTAACAGTAAGAGTGAAAGGGAAGGTCTACAAGAGGGTAGTGAGACCAGCTATGTTATATGGGTTGGAGACAGTGGCATTGACAAAAAGGCAGGAGTTAGAGCTGGATGTGGCAGAGTTAAAGATGTTAAGATTTGCACTGGGTGTGACGAGGGTGGACAGGATTAGCAATACGTATATTAGAGGGTCAGCCCAGGTTGGAAGGTTTGGAGACAAAGCCAGAGAGGCAAGATTGCGTTGGTTTGGACAAGTGCTGAGGAGGGATGTTGAGTATATTGGGAAAAATATGCTAAGGATGAAGCTACCAGGTAACAGGAAAAGAGAAAGGCCTAAGATAAGGTTTATGGATGTAGTGAGAGAGGACATGCAGGTGGTTGGTGTGACAGAGCAAGATGCAGAGGAGAGGAAGAAATGGAAACAGGTGATCTGCTGTGGTGACCCTAATGGGAACAACCAAAAGAAGATGATTAGTGCTGGGATAGCTTACAGAATGATATAATTTCTTGTCATCTGACTTCTAGTCCCATGGTCCAAAACAACCATTGATGGCAGCTGGTACCATTTAGCGTCTACCTGTAAAAATATATAGACAAGGGGTAATCCTCAGATCTTTGGCAGAAGCTGGAAGTCATAACACAAGAAAACACTTCCAAGACAATACAGAAAGCTTCCTGGTTTTAGACATTGTGTCTCCTTGCTACATTGAAACTGATAGATATCATATTTTACTGATTAGCCATAAAGTCATGTAATTTCTGCCTTTTTTTCTAAAATTTACTAGAATGAGGTAAACCTTCTGCATCCCAGTTTCCACTGTTAAAATATATATATATATATATATATATATATATATATATATATATATATATATATATATATATATATATATATATATATACATATATATATATATATATATATATATATATATATATATATATAGTTACAATATTGCATGCACATTTCTGTTCTTTTCCAGTAGGGTACACTGTGGTTACGTTTCAAACAGCACTTTGCAAATACCTTCAAGCAGTTTAATATACACACAACATGCAGTTCTAATACCTTCATGACATACAGTTCTAATACCTTTGTAACACACGCATCTTATATACATCATGTTGATATTCAGAAATGACATATAATTATTTACAAAATTCCAGCTAGCTGTGCTGGCAGTATCCCCCTTTGTCACAGTACCAAACAAAACTCTCAGTAACAAACTGTGTCTTCTTTTGGCTTTTCCCAGTTAGGGGTCGCCACAGCGGAACTCCGGTCCGCTAATGATTGGCAGTAGATTTTTACATGCCGAGTGGCCAGCCCTGACACACAACCTTTAACGAAGGTATGCCCATTCACACATGTCTCCATGCAGAAGACGCTCTAGCTGAGAATTGAACCGGTGTGAGGCGACAACACTACCACAGAACCACCACCATAACAACTAATTCCATATAATTGTTGATCTCTGGCTGCAGCTACTTATGGGCTGAAAGAAATTGACTGAATATCTGTGAATATCTGTGGTGAAGTTTTTTTCTTAAGTGAAGACTCATAGCAGGTGCTGCAGGCCAGTATCCCTGATTACAGTTTTTCATAATTATTATAACAAACTAATATCAATTCATAGCAAACATTCTCTGCTTCTCCATGAAGAAATGGTGTAACAGCCATGTCCTCACAGGTTTAGCCTAGCCATCACACTCAGAAATCTTTTCATATTTTAGTGAAACTTTGTGGAAATTGGCATTTATCTTCTGTAGAAATAAATTAACCTTAATGTGATGTTTTTCATTTGGTAGAAACACCTGTTGGATTAGAGACTCCAGTTAGTGAAATCTCGGTTGCCATCAGAGATTCAGACTAGAGTGTAGAAATGTAAAATTGTTCTACTGAAATGTATTCATGCTTTCAGGGCAATGTCTGACCTGTTTTCTGTATGCACTGCTGTGTTGCCTGAAAAGCCTTAAGTAGGATTTCAGTAGTGCTCTGCATATTTCACTATGATGCAACAGTCCTATCCAAATGACAGGCAGCTCCTTCACTACAACAGCATTCACACTGTACAAGCACAAAATATAAAACAATTTGCAGTTGTATAAAAAAAGTCTATTTCACTATCATAAGATTTCCTTTTCATTTGTATGGCATACTAGCAAAATGCAAACAAAATTGTAACATATCTGGAGTTGTAACTAAAAGCGACAGTCAGTTTCTTAATCTTTCTTTTAACATGGTGTATGATATCACAAGCTATTAATAATTTTATAAAATCAGGAGGATCTCTTTCACCACTACTTGCTACTATCCTAGTCACTATACCCATTTATGAATTGACAGTAAATGTGCATAAATGGATGCAGATAAAAAGTGCACACACACACACACACACACACACACACACACACACACACACACACACACACACACACACACACACACACACACACACACACACACACACACAAACACACACCAGGTTTGGAATGTACTCTCTGCAGCTTAGAATCAAATTTCGCTGATTGCATTTCTCCAGCATGTGTGATAGCTAGAGGCATCTTTGTCAAGTCTGGAGAATGAAACAACCACATATTTCAAGTTTTTAAATGAGAAAGATAATAACATTTTCCCAAAGGATTATAAACAAAGCAAAGTAATATTTTTTTCCCTCGAAACAGAAGCGAATTTAAAAAAAATGAGTTTAAATCAGACAATTGCAGTAATGCAGTTTGTTTTGATGTCCTTTTAACTTCTGTGCAGGCTATTATTCAAATTCACTTGCTCACAACACATCTTTTTCAAAACAGAAAATAATAAAGTTCCTGTAGACAAGCCCAGTGCAAACACAATCTTTTTCACTTCAGCCTTTCTTCTACAAGGCAGATATGAACACACTGCCCAAGTAAATAAAAGCTTTAAACATAAATTGCAAAGCTAATGGGCAGAATTTCACTCAACAACAAGTAGAGACTCTTCACTTATCAGTCCCATAGGTATCATATAAAAGCAGAGTCACAAACGCTTTGAGAGATATTTATCATTCTTACAGCCATTAAGTTTACACAGAAGCTACAACTTCACATCTGTATGGTAAAATTAAGCACTTCTCACTTCTAAGTGAAATCCCTGGAGCACAATAACCATGTTCTTTTCCAATGAAAACAATGACTGTTTCCCCATATCACACCTTTTCCTCCCAAGTGACAGGTTTTTATGCCACCCTTGTACTACAGCTCCACACTACCTTAGTTTCCTTCCACCCTGCTTTATGTCCTAGAGGGAGCTAACCATTTCTGCTTGAACTGCCACACTGGGAACTCGAGTCATAATGAATCAGTTTGAGACTAACTGAAGTACACTCCATCTACAGTACAGCCATGCAGTGCATGCTTTCTCTCTTTCTGTGAATATATATATATATATATATATATATATATATATATATATATATATATATGTGTGTGTGTGTGTGTGTGTGTATATGTGTAGTGGGATTATGAAACACAAGGCTGATTTCTTGAATGGAGAAGAAATATATAGGGAAGCCCAGTCAGAAAAAAAAATGTCTGTTACAATTCTGCTGCATAACAACATATATCAGAATTACTCCTTTTTCACATTCACATACTCTTTAATGGCAACATTACAAAATGAACTGGTAGTAATAAGAAAACAATTGTAACCACTTCCTATATGGCATCTGCAAACAGATAAAATAAGTAAGCTGTAACACAAAAACATTAGTAACATGATAGTCATACAATGTGTCTCAGAAGTCCATACGTTAAACATTTACTCTCCTCCTCATAACTTTCATCACATCACAGTTTTGAATCTTTTCTCACTTTTACTTCTGCATAAATGCATATGTTTTTGCAATACTTTGAATTTTTTTTCCTCAGATCTCTACTGAAAATCATTATCTACCCAGTCGGACATTCCTAGTAACCAAAAGCCAATAACTAATTAACTAACTAAATAAATAAATATCATTGTTAAGATTAACTCAGTGAACTTAAAGGCAGGGAAGGAAAAAAATTAGAAAAAAAAAAAAACAAGTACAATACTGCAGAAAATCACGGAATCCCATATGTAATATGAAGTATAATTAAAACTACGGCATTTGCCTGAACATAAAGTTGAGTTCATTGTTAAATATCAGTCGTGCATTATATTTCAATCAGCTATGGACACATGCAGAAATCCTAAATGAAAGAATACAAAACTCATGTAAGAGACTTATATTTAAATAAACCTAACCAGCACATTAAAAATGTAGAAACAACTAGAGAGGGAGATGAAGATGTGACTTCTGTATCAATGACACAGAACTGATGGCTTTGCTTACTCTATGAGACGAGTTAGAAGATGGGTGGTTGATGAGGATTTGAAATTGTTGGTTCACCCACTTCAGTATGAGGGAAAGAAGAGATCACAATTTGGACCATAAGGGGAGACATTGACATTCATGCTTGTATAATGAAGTGTACCACATAACAGGCATATGTAGAAGCAATTGTGTGGGTCCCTTGTGGCAAACTATTACAGAAGTATTACAAAAATCATTCACAGTCAGCAGAATGGAATTAGGTGAATATTTGAACATGACTCACATATCTCCTGCCCTCTTTGTCTATATTTACATATGTCTTTTCCCATTTCTGTTAATGTTATATGCAGCAGACAGAAACAAAAATGGAGGCTCTAACTGATATATGAAAACCAAACAATCCAAAAAAATCAACTCGGAGGAGACCACAACCACTCACTTTATTAACGTCAGCAAATTGCAAGAAAACATTTTCGTCAATGTAGATCCTTGACTTCATCAGATACATAAGGATTACACAAAACCTTCCTTATATATGATATTACAATCAGCTAATCAATTGATCAATTAAAATTTAAGGTAGTACATACTTCAACTTCTCAATAAAAAATCAGATTTTTATAAAAACTTGCTGTAGATATATATATATATATATATATATATATATATATATATATATATATATATATATATATATATAAAACGAAAAAGTTTTCTTGCAATTTGCTGACGTTAATAAAGTGAGTGGTTGTGGTCTCCTCCGAGCTGATTTTTTGTTATATGCAGCAGACCTGGAATGAGCACTCTGGCATGGACTGTTGTCCCCCAGCATGTGCCAATAGCATCACCATCACCACCCCGAGATGCATCATGGGCATTTGGGTCACAACCTGATAGAGCTGCCTGCATACTTCCTGCCCTTCCTGTAGCACCTTCATCAGGTAGCTCTGCACCAGATAGTGTTGCTTTGGTACCCACTGGAGAAGTTTCAGTTAAAGTGGTGATTTTGTCACCTTTCAGGAACTGGCAGAGCTTGAGGGGGAGAATAAGTACAGCCTAATGAGGGCTGAGTAAAGGGGGATGATATACCTAGATCTTGACACAATCCTAATGTTTATAAGCTGTGCAGTATAGTAGGACTTTTTTATGACAATGGACATATGTTGCTCGAAAGTTAGATCTCTGTCCACATAAGTTACCAGACCCTGAACAAGTGGGTCACCTCGTAGGGGTGTAGTGTCAATGTGGCAGTTCTCTGGGATAGATAACTTACAAAAGGATACAATAATGCATTTTTGGCATTTAATTTATTTATTGATTTTATTTATTCATTTATTTAACATTTGTTTACTGGAAAAGTCCAACTAGGTCAGGACTCCATTTTTAGCAGAGGTCCAGGGAGAAAACATACATGAAGTTAAGACAGATTACATGAACAAAGCTAACAGCAAATATAAAGCACATATTAATGAGAAATAAAATTGGAATAAATACAGAGATGTATATACAATGATGAACATAAAATATTTACAGTGAGGTACCTGCAATAATACAATGTGTGCTAATTTTTATTTATATGCGTATGCATATACAGATAGGATTAAGGTAAAGAGAGGACAGGCTGATGGTCGGAGTATTAGAGGCAGGAAGATGCTTAGATGGACAGTAAAGTAAGATGGGAAGTAAGGGTGTAGAGATATGGCAGAATATTAGAGGTAAGTAGATGCTTAGATGGACAGTAGAGTAAGATGGGAAGTAAGGGTGTAGAGATATGTCAGAATATTAGAGGTAAGTAGATGCTTAGAAGAATAGCATAGTATGATGGAAAAGAAAGGGTGTAGAAATGTGTCAGGTCATATTTAGCTCAAATGGTTGTTAATGGGTATAATTCATATTTTGGGGATAGAAGGAAAGTTGTTAGGGAGTGCGCAGAGTTTACCTGTTAGGGAAAGAGCAGGGGAGGGTCTGATTACATGGAAAATGTTTTTTAGGGAGTGTTTGAAGTTGTTAAAGGTCTTAATAGCAGTAATGTCAGTTGACAGAGAGGTCCAGAGTTTGGCGATGGCATGAGACTATAAGCACAGTCCAGCTCTTTTGTTTGGAATGTAGATGGTTAGGAGTTGTTTGTTTTCAGATCAAAGGGCTCTTGCAGGTATGTAGGGTTTTAGGATGGATTTGAGGCTATGGTTTCGGCACCAGTTATTCATTTTTTTTTTCAAAACAGGTTTATTGTTTTAACATACAAGAGAAATATCATAACAATTTTATACAAGTAATTAAAAATAGATATGATTATAACATTCAACAAAATAACTAAAGTATTTACAAAGACATCCACTACAATCAGATCAATTAATTAAACTAAAATACCATCCTATTGAAATTAGGATTTTTTTAACACATTTTGTAAATTATCCCATACAATATAATAAGATGTTTTTCTAGTTGTTCTTGACCTAATTGTGTTTATTTCCATATGGCACACTATATTCATAACATTTTTAAATTCATTGAACGAAGGAGGAGTATCTGAAATGCAATTTCTGGTTATTATTTTCCTAGCCACTGCTAGAATAGACCATAACAAAGGAAGCTTAACCTTTTTAACACTTTGAGGTACAGGTGTGTTGAATAATATAAGAGATTTAGAAATAATGAAATTATCTGTAAAAAGAGCCTGCAAAAATTCATTAATTGACTTCCAGTATTCTTTCAATTTTATACAGTCATAAAACATATGAGCCCAGTCAGCATTAATTTCTACATTACATCTCTTACATAGATTATCTTTAGTATTTATTTTATTCATCATCAAAGGTGTATAAAAAGATCTATGTAAAAATTTCCATGTATAAAGTCTCCAGACAATGGAAGACGTAGTTCTATAGGCAGATTCCAATATATATTGTTTATCTTGTTGATTTGGTGGGTCCCCATTAATAGAAGTGAAATAATTCCAGTATGTATCTACACTGTAAAAGTTTCTTGTCTGATAATTTTATGTATGTATGAAAGTTTACCTTTATCAGAAACTTTATGTTGTAAATTTAATATCAAGTAATCAATCAGTGTTGGAATAGATTCTTTAACTGTTATAGACATTAGATCTATTTTATTAATGAGATGTTGTCTAAAGGTCTGAACCTCTAACCAGCAAGTTTCTCTTAGATCAAATTCTTGTTTTAAGAAATCTAGATTTTTAACTTTATTATCAGATATCAACTGATACCAGTACTTTAGATCATTATCTATAGCTAAATGAGTTCCTTCAGAAGTAGATGACAAAAGCATACCCTGAGTATACATTATAGGGAATATAATAAAATTCCATTCCCTATACTTAGGGTGCATGAATATAAAGTTACGATAGCTAATAATAATATTTAATGGGTAACAAACCATATGTTTAGGTGTAATAGGTGAAGCACAAAATTCCTTTAGTAACCATAACATGGAGTTATTTACAATCATATTCTTATGTTTTAAGGAGATTTTCATGAAGTGCATACTAATTAGCTCCTAATAATCTTTCCATTTTGCGACATATGACTGATCTATTAATAAAGTAATAACTTTTACAATAGAAGAGATAGTATATAAATTAAAGTCTGGAAAAGAAATACCCCCTTGAGACCAGCTATTAGTATGTTTCTTTAATGCAATCCTAGGTCTATTAGGTGCCCATAGGAAATTTAACATTAGTGTATTCAGTTTCTTGATAATTATTTTTGTAGGTGGAAGTATTATTGATTGTATTAAGTATAAAATCTTGGGGAATATTATCATTTTAATAATTGTAAGTCTCTCCTCCATAGTAAAAAACATATTATTCCAGGTATTAAAAGATTTTGTATATTAAGAAAACAGGTATTATAATTATTATATATAATAGATTTAATATCTTTAGATAGTATTATACCTAAATAAGTTATCTGACCTGAATTGGTTACATATTTAGTAAAATCACTAATGAGAATATTTTTTGTGTATATATAGGTAGTATTTTAGTTTTTCTTCATTGAATATTAAACCAAAATACTTTTAAAATTCATCATTTTATCAAATAGAGACTGCATAGAAGAATTAGATCCTGCTGATGTAATTAGAACATCATCTGCAAAAAGTTGAATTTTGGATGTTGTATTTTCATCTATTTCAAAACCTTCTATGTCAGTACTGTTTCTGATCAAATTAGCCCAAGGCTCCATTACTAAAGTGAATAATAGTGGAGAAAGTGGACATCCTTGTTTTGTACTTTTAAAAATGAGTATTTTTTGTGAAACATATGTTCCTACCTTAATATAAGCCAATGTTCATTTGTATAAATGCTCAATTAGATTTACAAATGCATCTGAGAAATTTGTGCACTTCAGTAAGGTAAACAGATAGTCCCAACTTACTGAATCAAATGCTGAACTTATATCAAGACTAATAAGTGTTAAATCTTTCTTTTTCCTATTTGCAAAATCAATTAATGTTAAAGTTCTTCTTATATTATCAAAAGTATTTCTATTTACATTGAAGCCTGTCTGATCTATATCTATAATGCCGGAGATGATTGTCTTCAATCTATCAGCAAAAATACTCATAAACATTTTATAATCAACATTAAGTAATGAGATGGGCGATATGAAGTACATCTAGTTGGATCTTTATTAGGTTTTAAAATTGGCGAAATAAATGTATATTGCCAAGATGGGGGGGGGTTATTAACTCAGTTTGGGCCAAAATAAAAACCTTATGTATTAATGAATATGTACTTTTAGAAAGGATTTTATATATCTCTGGTATAATACCACCATTACCCGGTGCTTTGTTTGATTTAAGCTTATTTATTTGTGTAATAACCTCTGTATATGAAATACTTTTGTCCAATAGTTTAATCTGCTGTTTATTAAGCTTTGTATTCATGTTTGTGGTTATAAACTCCTTTATTTTATCTTTAGGTTCCATGTTAATGTTATTATGGTTAATCTTGTGAAAGTGATTTCTAAATTCATCTAGTATTTCTGGTATACTAGAAACATTCTTCTTTTTCCTTAGAGAAAAGATTTCTTTGATATGGTTTTGTTTATTCAACATTTTTGTTTTATTTTAAGTCTATGTAAGTATTTGGGGCTTATTGAATAAGACAAAAACTTGTATTTCTCTAAAGTTATTTTAACTTTATGAGTTAAAATTTCTTTGTATTTCTCATTTAGTTTGTTTATTTCTTCAATAACTTTCTTGTCCATAATATTTTCTTTATTATTATGTTTATAAGAGTCTAATTTACTTTGAATATCTAACAATTCCTTATCCCAAGATTTCCTTTTATTATTATACCATCTGATACTTTGTCCATATAGATATGATTTTAAGGCATCCCAAACATAGACAATGGAGACTTCAGGAGTATTATTTATGGCTAAAAAATGTTTAACTTCTGAAAGTATATATTCTTTATAGTCTTTTAGTTGAGTTAAGTATGCTGGTATCCTTTTGATCTGAACATTATGAGTATTTTTTATCATGAATTCAAAAACAATTGAATTATGATCAGATATAGGACATGAAATGATTTTGGAATGAATTAAATCTGTTACCATCTGGTTAGAAATAAAGACCCTATCTATTTTGAATAAGTTTTGTATCTGTTAGAAAAAAGGTGTATGGTAATGATTTTGAATCTATCTGATTATTAATATCATTCAAATGATAAGAATTAGCAAAAATCATTTAAATGTTTTGCATTAGATGTAATTCTTCTTTTTCCTATAGTGGTAGTATCACTTTCATGTAGTATACAATTAAAGTCACCAGCTAAAATAATATATCCTATAGAGAATGATATGATCTTATCAAGATGATGTTTCACTGTATTAATACCAATTCCAGGTATCCAGTATACATTAATTAAAGTGTAAGTCTTCCCATTAATTTGTATTGTAACCATACAAAACATTCCTTTGTCATCCTGATAAGACTTAATGGTTTTAGGAATGGGCATACTTTTATTCCATAAAATAGCCACTCCTCTTTTTCTGAGTGTGCTCTGAACTAACCAATACTGTATATTTGTTTGTGGCTAGTTTATCAATATCTTTTTTCAAGAGATGGGTTTCTTGCAGGAAGACTAAGTTGGTCTTATGTAAATTAATGTATCTTATTAGGCTTGCCCTTTTACATGGATTATTCAATCCATTAATGTTTAAAGAAATTCCTTTTAAAGATGTCATTTGGCATTTTTAAAACTTAAGACTCTTATGATCAAAATAACAAATAACAACATAAGTAATGTTACATCTCCTCATTTAGGTGTACCTTTAAATATAGCTGTATTTATTGAATTTCTTATGGGATTTTGTATAGGATTCAATTTTGTTTGTAGTGACAATGAGTGTACAAAATATATTGTGGATGTCAAAACTATATACATATAACAATGAACAAGTGAAAATAATGTAAGGATTAAACCTTGCATCCAGCCTGGAGTTTAAAAACTCCAACTTAGAGTAGTATTTACCACTCAAGTTAACCCCCTACCCTAAGCAGCAGTACCTCAGCTACCACCTTATCAATTTAATACTGGTTATATTTAACTTAAATTAACAGCTTTCAATTCAGTTATCTAGCAAGACAAAACTACACATTTGATAAAACAGCATCATATAAACTAAAATAAACTTTTTTTTTTTAAACTATTCATACTACTATATACATCTATGTAATATAATACACTTGTATTCAAATAGCATTCAAATAATCTTGATATTAGGAACCAAGAGGAGAGAGAAAAATAAAAGACGTGAAAGAGGGAGAGAGAGTGAAAGAAAGAGAGAGAGAAAAAAAAAAGGAAGGCATATTTACATATTAATTTATTCAATGTATGTAAAAGAAGTTATAACATTCCTTTAAATCAAAAACTTTGGCTAATATGGTTCAGACATTACATATATTAAGATGCATCTATTTTCTGTCATGTAAATGCAGTCAACAGCTTCCAAAAAAAAACCTTGAATTGCTTGTATATGAGCATTTTACTCATACTCATTATTGTCAATAGAATAAAATATTATATTTATAGAAATTGTTATAAATCATACTGCATAGTTATGCAAATTCTCAGAAACACTTGCATTATTGTAAAAAAGCCATCTGTATTTTGTATGTCTATACTACTGCTTTAAAATATATCACATGACAATTTCTTCCAGAATAGAGTTATAAAGTTATTTATGCTTGTCAATCAGATTAATTAAATGAGTTATAGTAATGTATATGTTTGGAACATAAGTTTTAAACAGATTAGTATGCTGCAGTCAAGTAGATTTTCAAAACACTTGAATAAATGTTTCATTTTCTATGCCTTCTAAAATAAGACATTTACTTACTACAAGAAACTGCATCATTTAAAATCATTATAACTGACATATTTTATGAATTATAACATAGATATTTAAGTAATTATATAAAATAACTCACATTTAAATGTTAAAGAGTTCATTTTCCTTCACATAGTCGCATTTGCATCAGTTCTACTTCCTGGTAGAGTGTTCTTCCTGAATCTGCAATGTGTCAGTGTGATATCTAGGTCAAAGGTCAAATTGACTGCTTTCAGCTTCTCTGTGAGAATTCTGAGAGTTGAAGCTTTTAAAACAACTTGAGGACACTGTTCATGAGGCAGCACACATCCCAGATTGTCTTCCTTAACATTTTGGCAGGAAACTTGTTAAAAACTAGTGACAAACATTCATTTAGCAGTGTAAATGCATCAAAACATGACAAAACCTTTGCGATGTATTTTACAGGTTATTACAGCCTCTATGTAAGTGAAATTAAGCCCAAAGTTATTAATAAGTAATACAACTCAATATTTTTGTCCCAACTCATTTTTTATGCAAATCTTATTATTTACTATGTCTATATGATCAAAAGCATTTCTATATATTAATATGAAAAAAAAAATAAAGAGAAAGAGTAAAGAAAAGAAAAAGAGAGTAGAAAATAAAAGAGTGTAAAGCAGAAATAGAAAAAATGTAAGAGAAAGCTATAAGAAGTATATACAATGGAATATTACTTACTGTTTATATTAATAGAGTTAAAAATAAAACATATCATTTACTATTATTTAGTTCTAATTATTATTAGTTAAAGCATGACAGATTATTTACAAACAAGTATAAGCAGTATAATCAAGAAAGTATAATTAGGAATAGCATTTGAAGAACATATAAACTTTTACAAGGAATAAATATGTTATTATTCCATTTATCATATTTTCATTACTCTTCTCTCCTGCCCTCCCCACCCTTTACCCACTACGTAATCTAAATAGAATGTCATTGTTTAAACAAAGAAAAGAAGAAAGGAGAAAAAAGAAAAAAAAAATGTATCAAATTACTGACCTTACTTCTCTTTTTCAGAAAGAGAAACAAATCGAATAATAGCTTGTTATTAGTTCCTCAGATATTTTGACTGGTTATGAAACAAAACATTTCTTTGCACAGAGAGAATAACTGTGATTAAATCTTTTCAGAATATTTGTGGCTTTCTGGAAATGCAGGAACTATATTTAAAAATTAATAATGAAGTAAAATGATGAGAGAAAAAAGAAAAAAAACATAGAACAAATCATTTGTTTTTAGTCTCTTCTTCTTCTCTGAAGTCTTCCACGAAGTTTCAGTTGCCAGTCTCTTTAATGAAGGACTAGCCCATTCCATTTCCTCTATTTTATCCAAAATCTTATTTTTTTTGATAAACAGTAAAGCAGATTCTAAGTCATCAAAAATTTTAGGACCATCAGGAAGGAAGATTTTTAGCTTGGCAGGAAACAGAAGGTATGTTTTAAACTGTGCTTTTTTAAGCTCTCTTATTAGTGGCAGAAAAACTTTTCTTTTCGCTATTACCAAGGAAGAATAGTCATTGTCAAAATGCACAGTTGTCTCATTAATCTTAACAGGAGCTTTAGCCCAAGCAGATTTAAGAACCATCTCTTTATCAAAAGATGATAGAAATCTAACTATAACTGATCTAGGATAGTTTTTGTTAGAGTTAGTATTAGCTATAGATCTATGTGCTCTTTCGATACCAAAAGAGAATGCTTCTGGTAAGTCTAAAGTTTTAGGGAGCCATCTTGTTAAAAAAGAAGTAATATTGTTACCTTCAATATTTTCTGGCACTCCAAAAATCCTAATGTTATTGCGCCTAGATCTATTTTCCAGGTCATCCAGCTTTGTTTGTAAATGTGTATTTTGTTTCAGCAGAAACTCAATGTTGATTTCCTCTTCTTAGATTCTATTTTCCATGTCATTCACAGCTTCTTCTATGCCTGTCATCTGGATCTTCTGTTGTTGCAGGTCTATATGTAACAAGTCTATTTGTTTTGTAGTTTTTTTCTATGAAGGTATCTATTTTAGTTTCCATTTTATCCATCTTAGCAGTAAGTTGCTGGATTATAGTTATCAGAGACTGAAGTTCTTTCTTGATGCTGGAGTTTTGAGAATTTGTCTTACTGGAACTCATTTCAGACTGATAAACTGACAGGAAAATTTCCAAAGTGATTTCTGACAGGAATATTGTTAAAATTTCCTTTCTTTTTTAGATATAGTTCAAGAACTATATAAAACAAACATATTTAGAAAGAAAATTACTTCAAAAATTAATTTTTTAAGTAATTAATTCCTGTCAGTGTAATGAAATTGGTGGAGCTGAAGAAATCTGCTGCTATCCTTTGTTCATCCTTGGCCACGCCCCCCACCACCAGTTTTTCATTTGAGACAAACCTTCCTGCAGGATGTCAAAATTATTTGGAGATTCATTGACTGCTCCTAGCATGCAGTCATCTACAAATGTAGCCAGTCAGAGTTCTTTGGTTTTGGTTTTACTTCAGAAAATTAGGTGCCAAAAGGAGAGGTCCCAGCATAGAATCCTAGGAGACTCCCAATGGTGAGTGGTTTCTTTGTGGTGGTAATGTCCCCTATTTTGAGTCTGCTGTGTCCTATCAATGCAACAGCTGATAATCAAGTGGGTGAAATAGGTATTTATTGACAGTTTATTTAGCTATCTGCTATGTCTGAGTGGAGAGATAGCTTTAAAAGATATGGCCAAGTAATTGCCTGTAAACAAATCTAATGCAGGTATACTAACTGGATGTAGCAGTTTTGAAAGCTGCATGGTTTTGATCCCGTAAATGGTACAGTCCATTCTAAACCTGCTATTTTTCAGTTGCACACTGTTGATAATGAAGATTCAAATGTGTGCTTTCTGACAACTGCTGTATAACTTTAAATAAAGTTAGAATAAATTGTAAAAAGGGTTGCGATCTAACTCCAGGTCAGCTGGATAATAAGATGTTAACTTATATAGCTCTGCCTTAAGTAAGAATATTAATTATTTGACTTCAACATGGTTTTGATCCAAGTAATTGGAAAAAAGTCATATAGGTAACTGCTTGATGGATATTGCAACATTTAATCTTGGAGAATAAGTATAATATTGATTTAGATAATAAACAGTTTGGATTTGTTTGGGTAAACTGACCTTGACATGTCAAATCAATTTATAAGAAAAGAACATTTCTATGAGAGATCAGGCTAGACTTTAACATTTCAAACTAATTTTTAATGAAAACACAAGTTCTCTTGAGAGATCATGATAAAGTAGCTTTTTTTATTTATTTGGATGTTACAAAAACCTTTGATACTTTACAAAAAGATAAATAACACAATTCTAAAAGGATTAAATGCTAATGTATAAGATGGCCATAGGACGGAGAACAGCATGCAAGATTTCAGGGTATAACCTCAAGTTGGTTGACAAATAATATGGGTGATCCCCAGTTGTCACTTTTCGGGCCAATACTGTCAAATATGTTTTTTTCAGGACTACCAATTCCTGGACCTGCAAATATGCAGATGATTATAAAGCTGGGGCTGAGATCAGAGACTAAAATGATGTGAAAGACTTAAAAATGTCTGAATAAGATACATTTATTGACATTTAAAATAGTTCTGAAGTTTAACTACAAAAACTGTAAATTTGTACAATTTAGAAATGAAAGAGAAATAGAAGTAATGACGAAAGGAAACTTTTGGAAGCAATTAAACAGATTAGGAACTCTGAGACACACATAAGTGATGGACTGTCCTTCAGGCCTCACATACAGTATATTGAAGCAGAAGCCATGATAAACATGGATTTAACATTCAGTTCACCAGACTCTTTAGAATCTAACATCTTTAAAGTATTATTTATAACATTAATAAGACCAGTTATAGAGTATAATTTACTTTTTGTATACTATCTGTTATGAATATAGTAATTATTGAATCCGCGCCGAAGAGATATAATAAAAGGATTAAGTATATGCAAAATTTAAGTTATGAAGATGTAAAATACCTAAATCTGTATAATATCCTTTACAAGATTATGAGTTCAAACTATGTTTAACTTCAAAAGCTCTTAAGAATGAATGTCTAAGTAATGGTATGTGCTTAAAAGAACAACCTGTCAGTATGAGGAAAAAGGAGAAAATATGTTTTCAGCAAAAGTTAACAGAACTAAAAGAAGAGATGGATATGTTACACAAGGTATAGTGAGATTATGGAATGTGCTTCTATTGAAAGTAGCACAATCTGAGTCAATCAATAATTTTAAAGTACAGCTGGCTGCTTATATGGGTGAAATATTTAGGAACTGATGAAGCATCAACAATAAAACATGAACAAATATGAATAAAACTTAGTAAGGAATATTTTAGAAGATGAAAATTAATACTAAAAACAGCTTTGATATCTAGGAACAAAATCCAAGTTATAAACCAGTTTGTTCTTCCTGTCCTGACTTGCAGTTTTAGAGTGATAGGCTGGCCCAAAAGGTGTTAGATTGGTTGGACAGAAAAACAAGAAGGCTGTTTCATGCCTACCAGATAATTTATAAAAATCAGTGTATAATAAGACTACATATTCCCTGTTCTGAATGAGGTATGGACCTCCTCAAAACTGATTACATGTATAAATCTGCAGTAGTAGGACTGCATACATATCTGCTGACTACATAAGATTGAAATGTAGTGAAAGTTTTAAATCATGAGGAGAATAAGTCTAAGATGACTTCCCTGCTTAGTTTAGCATATCAGTGTCAAGCAGGAATGGAAATTAAAACAGAAGTAGATAAATATCAGGCATCAACTGAATGTGCCAAAAAACAAATGAGAATATATAAGGTGAAGGATCCGATATGAAGGCTGGAAATGCAGAAAATGCATAAATATAGCTGCAAGTATAGAAAACTATTGAACAACCTCATATTGATCAGAATCGAAAACAGGAATGGTTAAGGAGAGGTGAATTTAAACTAAAAGATGAAAAGTTAATACTGGCGACTCAAGATAGTGAACTATGTACACGTTGGTTTACAAAGTCCATTGAATATGTGGGAGAAACCGACAAATGGTAGGTTTTGTAAAACAGAATTGGAAACAGTCACACATCTTGTTGCTGATTGTGATATACTAATGGCAGAAGGACTGTATACTGAAAGGCATAATAGTGTGGCAAAACTGTTGCAGTAGGGATTGTGCAAATATTATAATACTGAAGTAAGCACTGGAAAGATGAGACACAAAGCATTATAGAAAATTATTGCATTTATATCATATGGGATCACTCATTACCAACAGTTCAAAAAATAGATGCAAAAAAAAAAAAACAGATATAGTAGTCCATGGAAGGGAGACAGAATTAGCATTAATCATTGAAACTGCTACAACCAGTGACTACAGCATCTTACATACAGGAAGATACAAAGCCATTAAATACCAGGATCTGCAGGCAGAAATGAGAGCAGTGTGGAAGAATTATACTCAGACAGTTCCAATGGTAGTAGGAGCAATGGATCTTATAAAGAAGAATTTACAACCGTACTTAGATACGTTCATAGGTTCATAGGTGTTTACTAGGCTAATGTCTTCAAGGATTTTTTTAAGTCTAGCCATGCATCCCAAATCTCTGACAAGTTCTGATACCCTTGATACATGTAACTCTATATGAATTGCAGAAGCAATCATCACTGGGCACATTACAAGTGCCAAGAAGACCACTTCTGGCTAGCATCAAGCACTGAAACAATACTAATTTTGTGAACTTTAATCATACTTTGACTTAGGAATGGGGTCCATTCCTGTCAGGGTATAGGAAACCCAAAACGCTTGGAGAAATAAAAAAAAATGTGAAACTTACTATTTTAATAGGTGACTGTCAATGTTGATGAGACACCAACCCCATGCTCAAAAATGAGAAAAATGAGCTGTGGAAGGATGGATGGATGGATGGATGGATGGATGGATGGTATCAAAAATAATTACACAGGTTAAAATAACATGAGCTAAGCAGGCAGAGGTTCAAATCCATTAAGGCAAACATTGTAGAGGTCTGATAAACAATCCATACCTTGCAGTAAGTAGGTACTATGCATACAAGTAATAAGGCTAAGTATGGGATGTTTTATATAACAGAATGTCATCTCTGTGCAATTTGTTGGTACAGTAGGAAATGAACTTAAATCTCCTTATTTTTGTATACTGCCCACTAATACCAGTTTTTCAGCATTCCATATTCACTATGTAATAGTGAAGCATGTTAATGTCATTAACTTTCTGGTGACATTGGAAGTTACATGCTTGCTCAAAAAGGGGTGCCACAGTGAGCCAAGTGATCTATCTTTGGTGTACTTTGCATGACATTTACAAAGAGCAACTTAGCTGTCCTTAAGCAAGCACAAAAAATAAAATTTCCTATCATATAGCAATAAATGAGGAAAATCCATGCACCATGCTAAGAACATAGTTTCTGTTATGCATGATACAGGGTGTCATTGACAGTTGCATTGTCACACCTTCTATTTGTTATAACCTGATGTGCACTTTGTGAGTACATTAGAGAGAGGATTATGAGCCCATGATTGTTACTTACTGTTTAAAAGGTTAATTTTGTAGTCTTCCACAGCATCTTAACATTCCTGGAAATGTGAGTCTAAGTACAAACATATAATAAATTCTTCTGGGCACCACTTGCTAATATGCTGGTAGGTAGAATATCAATTAGGCAGGCAGGGGTCGAAATCCGCAATGTTCTACCTTGTAAAATGCTGACAAATGTCATTGTCATGTGTTAGTAACCTGTCAAGCAATTATAGAATGTGGTTTATTAAGGTACGTGCATGTGAAAGATGCCACGCCTGTATATTCATCCACTAATTTGTACAGTGGCTGATAGGTTTTAACCCACCACTGTTGTCAGGTGTGTTATTCTCCACTGTGCATTTTTTACTCTTCAGTACTCTTCTAAATTGTTTTGTGAAATGCATGTATTCAGTATAGGTTCTTGTATGACTTCACTTGCTAATGCTCAAGTAAATAAAATATCACTGAGAAAAGGCAGGGTTTTAATGCAGGAAGGTGTAATTTTATACTCTTGCTGTCATGAATTCCAGTCTCCTGAATTGTATATTTCAATCATTTTTTGATGAGTGAGTTTATGGCATATTTTGCTAATAAACTGTTGTACTGAATATATGTTTAAAGCAAGTCAGGGCTTTAAATGAAGAATGTGCATTTTCTCTATCATGTGTACTGTTTACCTGAAATGTGTTGTTTAGTCATCTTTTCTGCACATGCTTTTGTGGCATTCCTTTTAATGCACTGTTCTGGTAAATATACAATCAAAAGACTGCAGGGGTTAAAACCAATATAGGTGCACTTTTTTTGCCCTCCTATTATATTCATACGTTCATAGGTGCATAGGTGTGTACTAGGCTAATGGCCATAGACCCTTTACAAGCCTAGCCCATAGAAGTGCCCTGGCATCGTGCCACCTGACGTTAGTTCCCAGTGCCTCTATCAAGTAGAGTCACTGGAGTGATCCCCGGGGTGAACTTTCTAATACCCATCCACTCATCAAGATTTCTCTTGAAGAAGGGCAGCGAGGTGCTCTTTTTGACATGCATTGAAAGTCTATTCCAGAGCATGAGCTGTCTCTGGGATATGAACCTGTCCCTCCAGCATATTCTGTTGATTGTGGTAATGAGGTTGAGGTCTCTGTAGGGTGTGGTGCAGAGGGACTGGGATTTCTTTGGATGTAGCATTTCGAACAGAGCTGGGTCAGACATGGCTTTGTAAATCAAGCAGAGATCACCTCTAAGTAGGTGACAAGAGACAGAGAATAGCTGGATCCATTTGAGTCTGTCCATGTAGGACATGTGTTTGATGCCTATGATCCTCTTCATGAGGTACTTTTGTGGCCTCTCCATCTGTTGCGGGTGTCTAGTGAGGTACATGCCAAATGTGGCATTATATTCAATAACTGGTCTAATGAGGGAAGAGTAGAAAGAGATGATGACCTCTATCTTCCTGAATGCACAACCTTTGGTAATGAAATGTGCCACATAGAAGGACTTTTTGAACACAGTGGCAATGTGGTGGTCAAAGGAGAGGTTGCTGTTAACCTGCATCCCCAGAAGTCTTATAATGGCTTCAGTGTTCAGTGGGTTCCCATCAATGTGGTAATTAGAGGGAACTGAGTTTTTACTAAAGTGGATGATGATGCATTTTTTGGCATTACGCTTAAGGCCATGGTTTCAACACCAGTCATTGGTCTCAGTGAGGCCTTTCTGTAGGATGTCTGCATCACTTGGGGGGTTAATAATGGTTCTCAGCTTGCAGTCATCTGTGAACCTGGTCAGCCAGAGTCCCTTTGTGTTGGCCTGGACTTCTGAGAAGTAGATGCCAAACAGGAGAGGACCCAGGACCGATTCCTGTGGGACTCCACTCATGAATGGTCGGCAGTCTGACTTGGAGCCCGCTACTTTCACACTGTGTATTCTGTCTGTGAGCCAATTTGTAACCCACCTAGTGATATAGGGGTTGATGCCTAGTTTGGTGGTTTTATCAATAATTCCCAAGTGAGCAATGGAATCAAAGGCCTTGGCCAGATCAAGGTAGGCTGTATGCACTGCCTTACCTTCATCCACAGCCCTGGTGACTGACTCAAAGAAGTCAATCAGGTTGAGCAGACATGAGCTCCCTTTCACAAAGCCAAATTGTGTGGGGTCCTGGGTTTGGAGATTTCCTATATCTTTATTAATCAGGTCCATGATGATGCACTCCATAGCATTTCATGTCAGACTTGTCAGGCTAATGGGGTGATAATTCCCAGGGTCTGTAGTTGCACCCCATTTATGGAGAGGGATGACTGTAGCAGTGCGCCATTCGGTAGGAAAAAAGCCTGAGGTGAGGCTGTGACTCAACAGGGCACACAGATGTGGTGCCAGTTCACTTTGTAGTTCATGTAAAACACAGCCAAAGATATTATCGGGTCCCATGGAAGCTGTATTCTTGGTCTTGGACAATGCAGCTTTAACCTGTGCTGCAGTAATGCTGGGTGCCTGGCATTCTTCCAGTATTGTGACTGGTCCTTTGTGTGGGGAGGGTAAAGTTGGCACTGAATCGGTTGGCCAGTATGTTGACAACATCTGTTGGTTGAGCATAGGAGCTACCATTGTGCAGTATCTCAGAGCAAATCTGGGTATTGCAGTGGAGGTTCTTGATATAGCTATAAAAGGCTTTGTGATTGTTTTTAGTGTCTGACGCAATTCTGCCTTCATAGCTGGCTTTAGAGGATTTGATGAGAGATCTCAACTTTTTGTTGAGGCTTTTCCTCAAAAGCCTAACAAATGTGTATGCTACCTTTTGAGTTACACCCATTTTATATGTATGGTCGACACTGAAACATTGAAATTCACTACACTGACATTTCAGTTTATCACTGAAACAACAAAAAACAAACAAAACAAAAAAAAATCAACACCCCCACACACCCAACAGTGGAGAAAATGGAAATCTCCTTACTCCACTGTCAGATTTCTTACTACTTACCAACAACTCACTCTGAACCCAACCCCCCCCAAACACGCACACATATAAAACATATTTAAACACAAACACAAGTAATCATTTAAAAGTTTTTCTACATTCATTAACCAAACGACTTCAATGTAATGTAGAAGAATGTTAAAACTGACTAAATGTACTCAAATGTAATGAGCAGCTCCCTACAAATGCATATACACACACACAACATTATATATATATATATATATATATATATATACACACACACACACACACAGATATATATATATATATATATATATATATATATATATATATATATATATATACACACACACACACACACACACACACACAGATATATATATATATATATATATATATATATATATATCTACACACACACACACACACACACACACACACACACTTATTTATTTATTTTTAATTTTAACATTTGTTTACCGGGAACATCAGACTATGATGGAGCCTATTTTCAGCGGTGGTCCAGATGTTGTGTTTTTTCCAAATGTGCTTTCCAGGCATCTTTTCTAAACTGCTTCTGAGGCATGTCCTGCTAATACAGTGGTCTAGAGTATATCAGTGACATAGGCAGGGGTTCAATTACATTCATAAGCATTTTGTGTTTTATATTGTCATCTGTTCAATTCCTCTGAAAGTCATCATTTCTATAATGAGTGTGTACGTTATGTGGGACAGGAAGAAGATTATCATTTTCTGACATAATTATCTTTTCAGATACTTCTGCAAGCTATTAAAATAGGCACTTGGGAGATATGATCCTAATGGACAAAATCACAGAAAATCCAAGATACATACCAGCTAATGAATTGCACAACTGAGCTAAGCTTCAATGTGCATTCCATTTTGAAATAAAACACAGTTAATGCCATTATTTAAACTTTTTTGATGAAGCTGTGTACTTATGCAGTGTTGCTTAATGTGATTGGGAGAATATTGTATGAAGTACAAGAGAACTGATCATTAATTAAAAAATAGCCGGTCACCCTGCGAAAATCATCGTCAGTTATAGTGTCACCCTTTTCGCAAAACTCTAAGCCTTGCCTGCCTATGTCTGGTGGGCATGTGGACTTGGGATTGGAGTAGCATTAATATAACCCACTTTGCTACAAATTACAAAGGCTAAGCAAACATTTCAATTCTTACTTCAAATGGGTGCAGAAAGTTTCCTGATGGACTGGAAAATAATTTGCAAGAAAAAAATATATGTGGAGGCTATTATATCAACTACAGTGAGTGCTGACATTAAAAGGATATAGCATTCTGATAATGGAATAATTGATAAACTCCAAGCATCCAAAAAGGGGGAAGCAATATTCAAATCAATTTCCAAGCCAACTAAATTTGTTGAGGCAAAGAAAAAGCTGTTTGAACCAATGACTGCTACCAACAATCCCAATATTTTAAAAGACAACATGCCACCAATGGAGGAAAACAGACTGAACTTGGTATCCTGGAGATTTCATTGAGAAATCCAGGAAGTGGAAGCCACTTAGATGGGGATACCTTCATTACCATCAACCAGTGTGGAATCTCAAAGTCCAACTACTTTAGACTGATTAAACACAATAGTTAAGGGTTAGGCAAAATTTTTAATTTCAAGCTATCAATCAAGTTATTTAAGAAAACTAAAGAAAACTTTCAAAAGACGTCTGCAGATGTTTTTTTTTTTTTGAGGGGGTGTTCATTGTGATCTTCAGATGCCTATGTTAGCATACATCTGTCAGCAAAGAAATGTTAATGTATAAGACAGTATGACTAAAACTATGGATCTTTGACATAATATAACATGTATAATGACTGGAGGTGAAGTTTAGGGCATGAAAAAGTGAGGTCATGTAAGTGATAAATGAACATATTAGACAGCTATATGATGATGATAAATTCACCAAAATAAATAGTAGTTGCCCGTACCTTACTACACAAAACTGCTGATGGTCATTCCCAATATTATTAAGAGTAGTTCAAAAAATAAATAAACTGCATGGTGCCAGTGAACACATTAGAGAAAGTAATGACTTAACCAGCGTGGGAAATTATGCACAGTTTCTGTCTAAAAAAATAACCAGAAAAACCAGGCTTGTGTCAGCTATTTCATGTCAAGGTGAGAATTTGTTTATTTCTTCACATATAGGTAATTCTGTGTATAATGTCCTTCTAGCTGCAGGATATATATGCCCAGCATTGAAAAAGGTACACTATTAAAGTCAAAGTGATGTTAAATATCCAGAAATATGTTGTCTGTTTCAAATGGCCAGTTGTTGATTTCCTAGTAACCAAAGCCTGACATCAGTTTGATTAGAAAGATTAATGAGGGTAACATGCTGCACTCATTCAGTCATACCTTTCTATAGGGGCTGCACCAAGGCACATTTCTAAACTTAGGAGAAGGTAATTTGTTTCATCTATTGAGCACCTTCAGCATCTACCCTGGGTAAATAATCCTTACTGTCAAAACTGAGCTGAGCTGATATGCCAGCAGTATATTAAATTTACTCATACAAATGAGAAGACAGCTGGGAGTTTTAGGTCATTAACAAGTCTCAATCCATTTTCCCACTGGTTCTCTGTGATATTACCTAGACCGCTCCCCTTCCATTTGTCAGTCATTTCTCATACCATCTTAGACAAGGGAAACATAAGCTTATACTATTCTCTTAACCAGTGCCTTTCCCAGCTTTGAACTTTGAGGAAGATCTGCATAGGGAAGGTTTGAGAAGGATCCAGAGTTGGTCTGTGGCCATAGATTCCTATTCTGACAGCTGTCCTAATCTGAAGATATTGCCACCAGATCACCTTAACTAGGGCATGATATTCCTTGAGTTTGTTAAAAATTAAGAGCTGTCTAGAGATATTGTTCTTGAGCTGTCTAGAGATATTGTTCTTGAGATCTTTCACAAAATGTTTTCCCCTTTAACACAATCCAACTGTGATGTCCCCTCCTCTGGGTCATTAATCAAAGATCCTGAATCCTCACTACTGACGCCAGTGAGGGACGTTCACTTGGAACAAAAATAGATATACATAGTTTTTCCAGATGCAGCTCTCTGCACCAAGCAAAATTTCCCTAAAGAGCACCCGGGGAACATAGTCAATCTATAGGCTGGGTTTCTCTCTCTGTCTCTCTCTCTCTCTCTCTCTCCAGACCTGCAGTAAGACTCTACTGGCACAGCTGTAGAGGTGAATCCTCAGCTGAGTGTCCAAGCCAAGTCCTCCACCACCCTCTCTGTGAAACCAGTGCTCTGTGTTCCTTTTTGAAGCAGCTGACACACGCACTCTTTGAGATTTCATTTGCACAAACATGCACGCACAAATGCATACACTCACACACACACACACACACACACACACACACACACACACACACACACACACACACACACGCACACACGCACACACACACACACACACACACACACACACACACACACACACACACACACACACACACACACACACCCCTGGAAAAGGCTGGCACAGATTTACTTGCTCTGCTACCCTTTGACCTGACTGTAAAGTACTTACTGCCACCAGACACCCCAATGCCAGCTACTCCAAGTATATTACAAGGTTAAAAAACAAAGAAGTAGGCTCAGACCGACACAATACACTTTATTAACTAAGTGCTTTCGTTTAGCTTAATACCAAACTTTCTCAGATACAAACAAAAAATATTTTTCAACTTATATAGTATATAGTTAAAATCAACCATGTGACTGTTTTCATGAATCACCTGACTCAATTAGAAATACTAGTCATATGATGTCAAAGAACGTTTTTAAAAATATAATACACACATTTCTTTAAAAGTTTATAAAAAAATGTTTATCTTTCTAAATTCCTCAATTTTAATATACATGCTAAAGAACAAATGTCATTTAATCCGGTTAAAATATAGGAACGGCACCATAGTTGCCAGGATAATTCACTGGATTCCAACCATAATGAAACTGGTCCTTCCCTCTCATCTTTTTGTTCCTGGTCAATTACTCTAAACTTAAATGAGTGCCCGGGTAATATTTAACATGGTTTGCTAAAGCATTATCACGCTTCTCTTTTTTATAGCATATAAATGGTTTGTATAGTCTTTCTTTTGACTTTCTGTCCATTTTACCTGTATAAAAGCATGGACATGATTGACATCAAGCTAAATAGACTATACTAGAAGAATTACAATTAAACCTACTTTTTGATTCATATTTTTTATTCCTTATAGCAAAAATCTACCTATATCAATATGTTTACAATAGGGGCATGCCTCGCACTAGAACATTCCTTTTTATTCTAGTAGTAACTGGTTTCTGAAAATCTAATAAATTCTTAAGATTCATACCCCTTCTAAAAACAAATTTGGGGATAATACCATTATATTTACTAAAAACAGTATCAGATACCAATAAGGGCCAATTTTTCAAAATTATATTTTTTATAGCCAATGCATCTGAGCTAAGTGTAGTAATAAATAATAAATTGCTGGAAAACAAATTAATACTTAGTTCTCTATCAACACTAATATCCTCAAAATTAGTGTCTTGAGTATCCGGGTCATGTAATATTGCCCTGTAGGTACCTGCTAAACGCTTATTTACCACTTCCATTTTTAGATTTTCAACAAATTCATATGGGTAACCTGTTTTTTAAACATAAATGTTAAAGTTTCACATTCAACTAAAAAGTCAGCTTCTGAGGACACCATTCTGGCCGCCCGGGCAAATTGGCCTTTCACAACAGACTTTTTTTGTTGTGCCGGATGTTCACTTGTAAAATGTAAAAAAGTATTTGAAAATGTAGGCTTCCTATAAATTTTTGCCCTATAACCATTAGATATTTCATTTTTTAAATAGATCAACATCTAAATAGGAAATCCTTTATGTCTCAAATCGGTAAGTGAATTTTAAAAAAGTAGTGGTTTTATTTAAATATGTAATAAATAATTCAGCCTCTAAAATATCACCACTAAACCAAATAACAATATCATCTAAAAACCATGTATAAAATGCAATCATGCCCAAAAAATTATTATTATTGAAGATATATTTGCTTTCCCATTTTGCCATGACAAGATTTGCATAACTATCTCCACATGGGGGAGTCCATGGCAACACCCTTTCTCTGCAAGTAAATTTTCTTATCAAAAAGAAAAAAAATATTATTTAAAATAATACCTAATAATTCTTCTATCATAAAACTCTCATTATTAGAGGCACCTCCATCTTTTAACTTAAAGCATACCCACTCTACACCAATATCATGTGGTATACATGTATACAAATCATTAACATCAATCGTTAAAAAAATTATATCACTCAAAATATGTTATTTGATTCATATTCCTAAGGAAAGACCAAGAATCTTTACATATTTGTATTTCTTTTGCCACATATTTCTTAAATACACTATCTACATATTTAGCTATAGGATATGTTAAAGATTGTTTACTATTCACAATGGGTCTAAAAGGGGGGTTATTTAAATCTATGTGAATCTTTGGAATCCCAAAGATCATGGGGGTTTTAGGTGCAGGCATCGAGAAGTAGTTATTTAGATGTACATCAATTCTACAATCAATAAATAAATCATTAACATACATTCTAATTATGTTGTAAGCAGCACTCATTTAATTTATAGAAACTATTGCATAATTATTATCATCTGACAAATATATCTTCCATGCACCTTACATACTCCCCCTGTTTACATAAACACTAACCTCCCCCGTCAGGTTTCATAATCCGCGACCCACTAAATTTTAGACTATTCAAAATATCCAATTTGTTGCATGAAATATTATTAGATCTACTTATTCATTTATATTCAAATGTCTTTCTTATGTCCAATTCTTAAGAATCTATTAGATTTTCAGAAACCAGTTACTACTAGAATAAAAGGAATGTTCAATTGTGAGGCATGCCCCTATTGTAAACATATTGATATAGGTAGTTGTTTTTCTATAAGGAATAAAAAATATGAGTCAAAAAGTAGGTTTAATTGTAACTCTTCTAGTATAGTCTATTTAGCTAGATGTCAATCATGGCCATGCTTTTATATAGGTAAAATGAACAGAAAGTTAAAAGAAAGGCTATATGAACATTTTTATTCTATAAAAAAAGAGAAGCTTGATAATGCTTTAGCAAACCATGTTAAATCTTACCCGGGGCACTCATTTAAGTTTAGGTTACTTGACCAGGTACAAAAAGATGAGAGGGGAGGACTAGTTTCATTAAGGTTGGAATCCAATGAATTATCTTGGCAACTACGGTGCCATTCCTATATTTTACCCAGATTAAATTACATTTGTTCTTTAGCATGTATATTAAAATTGAGGAATTTAGAAAGATAAAATATTTTTTATAAACTTTTAAAGAAATGTTTGTGTTATATTTTAAATGTTCTTTGATATCATATGATTAGTATTTCTAATTGAGTCAGGTGATTCATGAAAACAGTCACATGGTTGATTGTAACTATTTATTTGGAAAAATTATATTTGTTTGTAGCTGAGGAAGTTTGGTATTAAGCAAACAAAAGCACGTAGTTAATAAAGTGTACTGTGTCGGTCTGAGCCTGTTTCTTTGTTTTTTGTCAGTTTGGAGCTTATTTTTTCTCTCTTACAAGGTTACCCAGTTATACTAAGTGAAATTAATGCTAATACAAATGGCAATGACCAAACAGCAAGGCTTTCAGGAGCAGCCACAGTGTCACCAAATAAATATAAGTACTCTCAAAGGTTAAAATATTCTCTAAATGACCCACCACAATGAAACATTTAAATATATTTAATAATAAATAATAATAGAACATGAAATTAGTAAATATCTGTTTACAATAAATGCCAGACTTTCAGTCACAGGAAATATTAAAATAACACAGATGAATAGATTCACACAGATACAGAAAATCAGTACTTAACTAATCTCACTATATTTTCCTGACTGATCCAAAGAATTACTATTGCCTGGTTACTTACTAATGCAAGGCAATATGAAGTAGGCAATAGATCTTTCTTTGTCAGGTTAAATAAACAGACTGCCCTGAGACTTCTATCTCATCTAGTATTAAAAAATAATGATATCACATACATCTGGTCAGCAGATGTTGGTTCCCACACTATCCCCTTTACTAGAGACTGCCAGGATTTAGCACAGATATGTTACCTTACACACCTAAAGCTTTGCTAAGATATATTGCAGCTCCTGGAAGTCACAAAGCAATTTCAAACATCTACCCTTCCAGAACAGCAATTAGTTCACCCCCAAGTACAATACAGAAGCCTTCCTAGTACAGACTTTTTGTCTCTGGCTGCATATAGTCCTGTAAGATTCAATCATTATGACCAAATTCTTTTTAATTTCAGGATCTTTTTCTAAAGTTTGCTTGGGCTGAGCTTAACCTCTTCTCTTCTAGTATCCTCTGTTACAATATTAATTTTAACAGTTATGATACAGTCTGACATAGAGGTGTATTTCTTTTTTCTGTCCAGCAGGACCTACTGCTGGTACATTTTTTAGAAAAAGCAGCTTTACAAATGCATTTTCAACACAAACACCTGTACCAATCAGTTTGATATACAAATGACATATAATTCTTTACAAAACCCCAGCTAGCTATGCATATGCTACACATCCACTGCCCTATGTCTACTGGCATAGCTGTCAATACTTCACATTATCATACCACCCACCAAAACTTCCTGGCTTATTGCAAACAGGAGATTATGCTATATTGGGGGAGGAAGTACAAGCCTGCATTATATGCTATTATTGATCCATTGGTATGTTTCCAGCTAGAACTCTGGTCTCCTGGAATACCATTCATTGAAAGAGGGTTTTAGTTTGATGTAGAGACCATTGGATAACATTTCACTGGGTAACCAGATTGGCACTGTCTTAAAGTGAGCCGTTTTATAATACCACTCCACAATTGATATTCTGTAAGCATATATCTCAGGTAAACTAAAGCATCCCCACTTCACTGGAACTGCTAACATTCTGCAGCTTATGTGTTGGTGTTTGCCCTACCATAAAAAACATTCTCAGGATGGTCTGGCACTTATGGTGAAAATTAGAATGTTTTGTGTGAGGAATGTATCTTAGAAGAAATAGAATTTATGTAGCACATGCATGCATTTATTTTTACTGCTTGAATGCTGTTGAAAAATAAGAGTGAAAGCATGGCCAAATATGTTAAGTTGTCTTTTTTATCCTGTTATGTGGGGGCAGTGTTTATTTCCACTAACTTTTCAGGGTGCAGCATCATTAGTATTCCCAAATAAACATGCCCAGTTACAATTCTGAGAGATATCTGAGAGTTTTTGAAAAGGGTCTTATACAGTGCTGCACTCAGGGGGAAGATAAATTTTGAAGAATCAAATCTAACTTCTGCATACATAGAGGCTTGTTGATAGTAATTTATTATTTGGTTTATCTGGAGACTTGGATCTTGATTCCAAATAAGACAATCATTAGTAAACAGTAATGTTAGTGTGACCATAATACCTTGCAGCTGGAGTCCACATTTTTGAAAATGTGCTTGAAGGCAGAGATCAAGCGCATATGCTGAATGGAGAAAGTACTAGGAGGTAAGTGCATAACATTGCCAGGTGATACATTGGAGGAATCTTTATGGGATAGTACCTCGATCATGTAAACCTGGGCAGTAGGTGTGATGCCCGTGCACTGGCCCAACAATCAAGGAGCCTCAATCCTCACCACTAACACCAGTGAAGGGTGTCCATATAGGGAAAGGATAATAAATACACACACAGTAAAGCACAATTTCCCTTAAGAGCACACAGGATCACAGTCAATCTGGGGCTGATTTCTCCCTTTCTCTCCAGGTCCCCAATAAGACTCCCCACTGGCACAGCTATAGGGTCCAGATCTCAGTGTAGTGGGCAAGCTAAAACCTTCAGAACCCTTTCTGTCCAACTAATGCTTCATGTCCCTGCCCGAGTAGCTGACACACACACACACACACACACACACACACACACACACACACACACACACACACACACACACACACACAATGAAACATTTAAATATATTTAATAATAAATAATAATAGAACATGAAATTAGTAAATATCTGTTTACAGTAAATGCCAGACTTTCAGTCACAGGAAATATTAAAATAACACAGATGAATAGATTCACACAGATACATAAAATCAGTACTTAACTAATCTCATTATATTTTCCTGATTGATCCAAAGAATTAGTATTGCCTGGTTACTTACTAATGCAAGGCAATATGAAGTAGGCAATAGATCTTTCTTTGTCAGGTTAAATAAACAGACTGCCCTGAGACTTCTATCTCATCTAGTATTAAAACATAATGATGTCACATATATCTGGTCAGCAGATTTTGGTTCTCATACTATCCCCTTTACTAGAGACTGCCAGGATTTAGCACAGATATGTTACCTTACACACCTAAAGCTTTGCTAAGATATATTGCAGCTCCTGGAAGTCATAAAGCAATTTCAAACATCTACCCTTCCAGAACAGCAATTAGTTCACCCCCAAGTACAATACAGAAGCCTTCCTAGTACAGACTTTTTGTCTCTGGCTGCATATAGTCCTGTGAGATTCAATCATTATGACCTAAATTCTTTTTAATTTCAGGATCTTTTTCTAAAGTTTGTTTGGGCTGAGCTTAACCTCTTCTCTTCTAGTATCCTCTCAATATTAATTTCAACAGTTATGATACAGTCTGACATAGAGGTGTATTTCTTTTTTCTGTCCAGCAGGACCTACTGCTGGTACATTTTTTTAGAACAAGCAGCTTTACTAATGCATTTTCAACACAAACACCTGTACCAATCAGTTTGATATACAAATGACATATAATTCTTTACAAAACCCCAGCTAGCAATGCATATGCTACACATCCACTGCCCTATGTCTACTGGCATAGCTGGCAATATGTCACATTATCATACCACCCACCAAAACTTCCTGGCTTATTGCAAACAGGAGATTATGCTATATTGGGGGAGGAGGTACAAGCCTGCATTATATGCTATTATTGATCCATTGGTATGTTTCCAGCTAGAACTCTAGTCTCCTGGAATACCATTCATTGAAAGAGGGTTTTAGTTTGATGTAGAGACCATTGAATAACATTTCACTGGGTAACCAGATTGGCACTGTCTTAAAGTGAGCCATTTTATAATACCACTCCACAATTGATATTCTGTAAACATATATCTCAGGTAAACTAAAGCATCCCAACTTCACTGGAACTGCTAACATTCTGCAGCTTATGTGTTGGTGTTTGCCCTACCATAAGAAATTTCTCAGGATGGTCTGGCACTTATGGTGAAAATTAGAATGTTTTGTGTGAGGAATGTATCTTAGAAGAAATATAATTTATGTAGCACATGCATGCATTTATTTTTACTGCTTGAATGCTGTTGAAAAATAAGAGTGAAAGCATGGCCAGATATGTTAAGTTGTCTTTTTTATCCTGTTATGTGGGGGCAGTGTTTATTTCCACTAACTTTTCAGGGTGCAGCATCATTAGTATTCCCAAATAAACATGTCCAGTTACAATCCTGAGAGATATCTTAGAGTTTTTGAAAAGGGTCTTATACAGTGCTGCACTCAGGGGGAAGATAAATTTTGAAGAATCAAATCTAACGTCTGCATACATAGAGGCTTGTTGATAGTAATTTATTATTTGGTTTATCTGGAGACTTGGATCCTGATTCCAAATAAGACAATCATTAGTGAACGGTAATGTTAGTGTGACCATAAAACCTTGCAGCTGGAGTCCACAGTTTTGAAAATGTGCTTGAAGGCAGAGATCAAGCGCATATGCTGAATGGAGAAAGTGCTAGGAGGTAAGTGCATAACATTGCCAGGTGATACATTGGAGGAATCTTTATGGGATAGTACCTCGATCATGTAAACCTGGGCAGTAGGTGTGATGCCCGTGCACTGGCCCAGCAATCAAGGAGCCTCAATCCTCACCACTAACACCAGTGAAGGGTGTCCATATAGGGAAAGGATAATAAATACACACACAGTAAAGCACAATTTCCCTTAAGAGCACACAGGATCACAGTCAGTCTGGGGCTGATTTCTCCCTTTCTCTCCAGGTCCCCAATAAGACTCCCCACTGGCACAGCTATAGGGTCTAGATCTCAGTGTAGTGGGCAAGCTAAAACCTTCAGAACCCTTTCTGTCCAACTAATGCTTCATGTCCTTGCCCGAGTAGCTGACACACACACACACACACACACACACACACACACACACACACACACACACACACACACACACACACACACACACTTTGAGATAAGAGTTAAATGCAACCACACAGACACTCCTGGGGAAGGCTGGCACAGGTTCTCCAGCTGTGTCCCTTTAAACCAGACTATATGGTAGAATCACTGACATCACTCAGCTAATATTTATCAGCTATTCAAAGGCCTTTATGAAAGGGTGTCCAATTACACTGTGCAATATTATTATCCAAATGGTAAGTGAGACCAACCAGTCAAGACTTATTTGGAGTGACTTGGTACAGTATCACTATATACATGCAATGTACTCTTAGAGCTTAAATTATGTCTAAACAAAACAGCCATAGTTGAAAGGTTTAAAAATATTTAACAATAAATAATACAAACACAAGACAATACTTCTTACTACACAGTGCTAGTCAAGAGTTCAGAGATCACAGATAAATTCTTCAAAGAATACAGTAGAAAAGTTCTGACATCACAGAAAAGCAAACTAGTCTAATCTTCCTATTTCCTAGCTATATATAAGAGAAAACACAGTTCTAAAATACTACTTACATATAGACACAGGCAGAGTGGTGAGTTGGATGGTCTCAAGACAAATGTTCCAATCCTCTCATTCTTTATGTCCTTAAATTGATGACACAGTATCACTGATTCATTTCAGATTACATAATTTCTTTATGGTTCCCAGGCTAACAGACTCTCAGAGGTTAATAGCCCTTTTGATCTTGAAGCCTGTCAGGAATGCAAATTCTAGTCATTAACTCTGGCCTCAAAACAATAGGCAGACTGCCTTTATCTAGACATCTTGGATCCGAGTTTTGAAATCAAAGAATTGACTCATCAGCTTTGTTACAGCAGAGTGCACTGTTGTTACATTTTTGCAGTTCCACATTTAACACCATTTTTTCCCATTTAAGAGAACAAGCCCATGGCTTATATTAATATTTACAAATGACAGAATCATCTACCAAATTCTGTCTGGCTAAGCTGGCAGCCTTCACCTATCTTCACAGTATGGTATGCATACAAGAGCTTGCACTAGTTCATAAATGCTGTAGGAAGATCTATCCACTCTATGCACAACAAAAGGAACTCCCAAAGACAGAATTTAAAGCCTTAATAAAGTTGATTAGTAGAGCTTCTGCCAGGGATGGCTTTTTCATAAAATGGTCAATGCATTAAGCCATAACTGAATAAAGTCTTAGCAGCATGGCCATCCCTTAGTAAACTTCAAATGGTTATCATCAATAATTTCAAATATTACTCATTCCAGTCTTTTTGATAGGTATTTAGCAAATATTTCAAGGTCTGATTACTACAAGAAGATTGGGCAGTAGTTTGCTGAGACTGGACAGCAGTTAGCTGGGTCTGTGTTTTCAAGAAAGGGCTTGGGGAGCATGTTGACCTTTGCACATGCCACCACACTGGGAAAGTTCTGTTGAAGAATCATCCACTTAGTGAAAGGAAGGATGGGTTCAAATAACTCGTGCCTCAGAGCTTAATAAAAATCTGGGTCTTTTCCTCTAGGCAGGGAGTTTGTAGCTTTGAGAATATCAGTATGGGAAATTCTTTTGCTAATTATCTTTTTTTTCCTCAGATTATTAATGAAAACACACTCCTGATAAGAAAGTATTTAGGTTATGGTGATCTGCCATATTAATGGTTTTAGTGTACTGACAGTGTTCTGTCAGAACTGTATTTATACCTAATGTATCTGCGGGTGACTGCCCTTGTCCAGATGGCAACAACTGACATTTCATCAATTCTCTTGAAAGGATTTTGTTTGATGTTATCACCTTCACCAAGAAGAACAGAAACCACCTCTCCCAACTGGCTGCCATATTCACATTGATGCGTTGAATGTGTTGTCTTTTGCTTCATTTGTTCATATCTGCTTTTAGTTTGAGTAATCTCTCCTTGCTTTTTGTTTGGAGATCCCTTGTTAATCTTTCTCTTTTATGTTTCTCCTTAGCCCCACAGATAAACTTCATAATCAAGAGGCTATATTGCCTTTTGAAACTGCCCAGACCCAGGTGTGAGGAGATGCCATGTAATTATTTTGTTTCTAGTACTCTCTGATCCATTCTTTTATTGCCTCAATAGATTGTTTATCTTTTAAAAGGAGTGGAATAAAATGGCACTGCTTGAATACCAGGGAAGGGTGGGTGGGGGTGACGACTGAATAGCAAACTCCCTGATCCATCTAGTTGAACTGTGACTAGCAAGCCACAAATCTAGTCTGCTGTCTACCCCCCCCCCCCCACACACACACACACTGCCTGTATAAGTATAATCATTCTGGTTTGGGTCGGTGTACTCTCTACATGTTCAGCCAATAAAGTTTCTGCACCAATTTTTTAATATCCCCTGATATTTTCAGCAGGATCTTTGTCCCCAAGAGGTTATGGTTGATCCATGAATGAAGAACCATGTTAAGGTTGTCTCCTACTGATATTAAACATGCATTATCTTTTGTTTTATTCAACAAGATGACAAGTCTCCATTTGTCTTTTTGTGGCACATGAGACATACCACTTTCTGGGCCATTTAGAAAATATAACATTGGCCTGGTTTTTTTTCTTAATGTTTACTTCTTGCAGAAATGTAAAACTTATATCATCCAGTATACTATTTTGAAGAATCGCTTTGTTATAAAATGGGGTTGGCATCCCTTTAAGATTTCAGCTTATCCCCTTAGTTGAGTAAGTAAATCACCTGAGTCTGAGTTCTTAGAAAGCAAAGAGCAATCTTGGTTTGGCTTCATGGCACACTTTTGGCAAACCTACAATTTTATCACTTTGGATCCTCAAGCAAGGAGAAGAAAAAAAAGCAACCACTAATGGGCTTGGTAGTGATGGAAAAGAAGACCAACAGAAGGAAGGACACAACAATAAGTTTTAAACTGCAGTAGCAGGTAGTTATTCCCCCTTTTATGGTAATAGTTAAAAGCAGAGATCAAAGATCAAATAACTGCCATTAAACATACTACAGTTGCATCACTACTGTTCAAACTTATATTTACATCTAAACTATCTCCTGTTTGGCATTAGTTAAAATCAAATGTTAAGGATGCACGGGAAAGAAAATAATTATCAGAATATCCAGCTTCCCTTTATCAACTAACAATTATGCAATGTACAAGACCAGTTTGTGTTAGAGCATAAAACATTAAGCTTAGCTGCAATAGCAGGTATCCTTCTGGTCTCATTGACAGTAGGCATGGTTCCCCCAAAGAACAATAATTGTCACAAAGACTGGATACAAGTTAAAAAGTTGTTACTAGAACCCTAGTTATCATATCTTCTTTTTACCTACTGAGACAGTTCATTACTGAGAAAACTCACTAGTAGTCATAGCATGACATACTCTGGCAGTGGGCGGGAATGGTATGTTTTCAGGTGCTGGCTAGCTGAACATTCCTCCAGGATTTAGCTACGGTGGCCAGCTGTTCTAGTAGCATCTCACAAGAAGTAAACGTCTGGTCACCATCTTCAACAATAGTGCTGGAAACAACCGCCTGTTAGAGTGTGTTATATCTTTTGGTAGTGTGAATGGGTTTAGACATCAGTATTGCTCTTGGTTGAAAGACTTTGACCCTCTGTTTCCCATGTTCTTCCTTTTCTTTTTGATGATGGCGGACTTAGTGAGGGAACAATAGTTGAGATGTCCCTTTTCCTTGGTAATAGAAGTCCCAGTGGATGATTTCTTGAGTGTGCCTGCAGATGTTTAGGCTAAACCCTTGTAGTTTGTGATGTACTTACTCTGATTCAGGAAAGGAAACCTTGATAGTGCCCTTCATTGAAGTGTAAAGTTGCAGGATACCTTAACTGCACTTTGTATTTCAGTTCTATTCACTTTCTCAAGTAGGGTGCCAAAACATTTGTCTTATTATAGAGGGTTGTACTTTAGCCAGACCCTGCCCATACAAGATATCCTGCAATCATGAAATTATTTCCCAGTTCTCAGACTTTCTGCAGGATTGCATCATGAATGATATAACCCAAGCAACTCACAGTGAAGTGCCTTTGTCTGCTGATAACGCTAGTATGGGAGAGGATCCTATTTCCCCTTTCGATTATGAGAGGGGTTGCATCGCCAAACATTTTAGTAAGTGTGAGCCTGACAGACTGAGATTAGAAATCTGCTTGCTCCGGCAGGCCAATGAATCTTATATTGTTGCACCTTGCCCATTGCTCAAGGTTTTCTAGCTTAGAATCCATCCTAAGCATCTTGGAATGGAGATTTTGTATTTCCCAGGAATGGAGTCACTACAGCTCTTTGCCTTTGAAGCTTAATTTGTTGTTGCTGAAATGCCCCTTATAAGGCTGTTGTTCTCTGTGTTTATAAGTTATGTTCCTGATGTGTTGGATGTCAATAGCGCTGCTTTTCATTATATCCAAGTGGGCCTCTTAATAAACTCAGATGGCCTGTAGTTCCTCTAAAACCATGGGTGGATCTGCCACTATAAGTGCAATACCCTCGCAAGTACGGCAAGTGCAATGGCCCAATAAACCCCATAGAAAGTTCAAAAACAAGGGCCAGCACAGCAGTGTAGTAATCCAAACAGTTTTAATGGCTCATAGGCACATAAACAGATCGGTAAAGCACAATAAGTCTAGGATGAATAAAAACCCAAAACCCAAAAGAGTACAGACCAGTTTCGGCTGTATTAGCCTTCCTCAGTGTAAAACCAGAATATACAAACCACAAATATTTATACAAAATCAATCAGTAGATAAGCATTCCCATTGGTCACCTAAAGATGCTCATTTAATCTAGGTGGAAAAAACCCACCCAACTTAATTATCCACTTTTTCTCCTTAGAGTTAAGAATGGAATGCCAACCAGACTTGTTATTTCTGTCCCCATTAATTTTATCAATTACAGTGAACCTAAAGAAGGCACTATTGTGTTTCAATATGTGTTTATAAAGGGTGTTAGACTGTCTTTTATTCCTGATGTCGCTGACATGTTCAGTGATCTGTAACCGTAAGGGTCTGGAAGTTTGCCACACATATAAAGCAGAAGATGAACATGTGGTGAGATAAATCACCCAATCGAAGCTGCAATTAGCTAAAAACCTGATGTCAAAAACTGAAGCAGTATTTTTGCTGGTAAATTCTTTGGATTTCATAACCCTTGGACAATGTGAACAGTGCCCACAGGGAATACATCCATATAATCTATCCCCTGTGATGGTCCGTTGTTGAAAGTTGGTGGTGGATTCTTGATATCATTTATAGTGACTGAAATGTGAACCTAATGTTTGAGCTCTCTGAAAGGAGAATGGGCTTATGCTACCTATAGCCTCAGACAATTTATGATCCGCCAATAAGATGGTCCAATGTCTGTTGACTATATCCATAAATAGCCCAGTATTTCTACCAAAGGTAGTAACCAACCTCAATTTGGAAGGTTCCCTAGGTTGATGTACCCTATAACATAACAAGTCCTGCCTATCCTGAGTAGAGGCCCAATTACTAGCAGAAATAATATTTCCCTGTTTATATCCCCTACTCTTAAATCTACAGGCAAGATCCTGCCTATAGTGTTCAAAAGTTTGTGTTTCAGAACATATTTGTCTAAAGGAATTGTGATTTACGTATGTTCCAGATGATATGTTGGGGGTGGAAGCTGGTAGCATGAAGTAAAGAATTATATTGGGGGTATTTACCATAAATCTAAGTATTCAGGGTATTATCAGTATTCCTGGTGACAGGAACATCCAAGAAAATAATCTGTTGGACATCATGATTCACCTTAAAAGCAATACCCCATTTGTTCTCATTTAAATACTCAACAAATTCTTGTAGATAGATATTATCTGACTTCTACACAATCCAACAATCATCCAAATACCTTCTCATTAAGATATATGTTATGGTTGAAATCATATATAAGTTCCTCTCCTAATATGCCATGAATAAGTCAGCATAAATGGAGGCAAAGGATGCCCCCATTGCTGTCCCCTGCACCTGCCAAAAACATTGACCTTGGAAGTATAGTATATTCTTGGTGAGAACATGTTCCACAAGACAAACCAAGAATGTATTAAAACCCTGCTGATATAGTTCACATTTATCTATCCAGTACTGTAAGGCCAACAGACCTGCCCAATGTGGAATGTTAGTATAGAGGGCAGTGACATCTAGGGTACAATGTAACCAGCCTGATTCCAGCTGCATATTGGAGAGGATATCCAGGAATTGGGTTGTATCCTGTATATGACTCCAAATGCATCCCAAAAGGGGTTGAAGATGTTGGGTAAGAAACTGTGAGAGAGGTTCCATAAGGGAACCCCTATCCGGCACAATGGGTATCCCAGGCAGATTTGTCAAGTCCTTATGAATCTTGGGAAGCAAATGTAAATATTGAGATTTGGGATCCTGTACAGTAAGGTGATAGAGAACAGAATCAGTAATGATACCCTCTTCCTTGGCTTCCAAACGAAACCCATCAATTTCTGCCTTAAATCTGGGGGTTGGATCAAGGGACATATACATATAGTATCTACCATCATTGAGTTGCTTTAATGCCTCATTGTAATACATGTTCCAGTCCATTACCACCACTGCTCCACCCTTGTCAGTCGGAAGGATCACCAAATTCTTGTTATTTTTAAGGTTCATAACAATGTGTTGCTCAATCTTCGAGAGATTATGGGGGAATATTGAATGTTCATGAGGACTGAACTGTAGATCTTTGAGAACACTCGATCGAAACATAGAGACCTGTGGGTACATGGGTGGCATAAAAGTTGATTTGTGAAATTTAAATACATTGTTGTTAGCAGATGAATCAGAACCAAAATATAATCTTAAATTCAACAGGCGGCAAAAAGAAATTACACCCTGAGCCAAAGAAGCTTCTGTGACAAAAAAGCCAGGAACAAAATTCAAGCCTCTGTTCAATAGTTTTATTTCAGCCTCTGAAAGTGGTACAGATGAGATGTTATGAACATTTCTACAATTATTTAACATTGTATTATAATTTTTAAGAGGCTCTCCAAATTGCTTATCTGTCCTGTGTTTCCTGCCCCCTCTTTTGGTTCTAGCCCTAAAGGGAAGTCCCAATTACGTCTTTTGATGGTTAGTGACTCTAGGGTATGATTGCCATCCACATCCATAATAGAAGATGATTCATTCCCCCGAGGTACCACTAGAGACCATTCTAGATTTCTTCAAGATGGATTTGGGTCTCTTTCTTTTGCGAGTTGTGGTCTGCTTTCAACAGTACCAAATGTCACATTCCTATAGGTTTCAAATGGTTTATCCTTTTGATAGTCCCCCATGTCCCCATTAATTTTTTTCATTTTCTTCTCTTTTAATTGTTGTTCAAGATTCAATAGCTCAGTGCTGAGCTGATTTAGACAGGGCATATAACATGGTAAGGTCTCATAGGTTTTGATATCCTCACAGGAGGATTCAACCTCCATAATACATTGATTAACAGTTCATTCATAGTATGTTGTTAGTGCATCAACAAAGCCCATAGAGGTTCTTTGTTGAACCTGGCCCCATTCATCTAAAAGTGTTTCATCCCTATTATGAACTAATGGTTGAGTTCTAACCCGTAGGCCCCTGGGGGTAATCCCCTTTGCTTGATAAGCCTTAAACAATTTCAAATGCCAAACATTTGTTTAAGTGTTTTCATGCTTCTCACAAGTTTTTGAAAAATCAATTTGCAATGGTTAGATGGATCATTATTACTGGCATTTTCAATACCTTCCTTATCTGTAGGTCCCAACCCAAAAACCTGTAAATCATCCCTGTCAGAGGATAAACCTCTTAAGGTAGAGTCTAAATCCATGTTCAAAAAAGTGCATATGTCAATATACTTATATTCCAAGATCTAAACAACAGGTATAGTTAAGCCTTGATATAACAATTGCAAGTGGGGGCAAAGACCACACTAGTCTGGAGCAACCACTATTCAATATGCAAGGTTATCAGCCATTATGAAATCAAAGTTAAGGTAATAAAATACAGATGCATGTGAATACTCCCACTATTTAAATTCTCACCATAATAATTTGTGAGTAGATACAGAATGCAGTTCTCAGTCAAAATGACACCAAAAATTTGTAAACCCAAGTGTCATTAATTACAATAGGGGAACAATAATAGCCATCCTGTATTTTAGTGTCATGACCCAAAACGACACTGCAATCCACTTTAACCTAATATGAATAATATATACGAGATACTACATTCCCCTATAAGGACTGTATCAGACCCAGATGCCACAACCAAACACTGATTAATCACTGGACAAATCATGCATTAGTTTAAGTTAAGCAGGGATCTGCCACTCTGTCACTTTGCTATTGTCTATCCACTCAGCAGTAAGTAGGGGCTTTGTTTTGGGTTGGTTAGCTAACTTTAAAGAAAAGCATGGAAATGAAGCTCTATATGTGCTCCCTTTGGTATGTTCCTTTCCAAACACCTGCAGCAATTGGAGAGGCCACAAAGGTTCCTTACAAAGAAAATTCAGGGTCTTCAAGATCTGTCTTATGTGGACAAACTGAAATCATTGTCACTTTACACTGTGTTACACAGAATGCTCAGAGGCAACCTGTGCCTTGCATATAGAGCAATCTCTGATCCAGCTTTAATGGAAATGGTGCAAATTCACATGTCAAATGGCACACAGGTCACTCGCTCAAAGGGCTCTAACCTGGTATGTGACATCTACAGAACTTGCTTGAGAGACAGATTTGTCTCACAGAGGTTGTCCCACCTTTGAAACAAGTTTCCTGTTCATGTTAAACAAAGCCCCTCATTGGCCCTATTTAAGCATAATTTAGATGATTGAATGGGTAACCAGAAATCCATCCTGGGGTTCCACCTGTGTCCCTCTTGGATAAGGGCAATAAGTGCTGATTTTAGCTTTTTCTTGAACCAGACACCCTTGGGAACACAAGTTTTACTTGGCTAGGCTTGCAAGGGTCCTGGGGCCATTAGCATAGTAACCTCCTATGATCCTGTTATCCTAAAATTATAAAGAGATATAAACTACTTACTTGGAAAACTTACCCAGACACATCCTGAAAGAGGAAATTAGTAAAGCTATTCAGCTCATGACTTCAGGAAAAGCCCATAGCCTCAATGGGTTGTCTATTGTCTTATTTCAAAACTTACCACACAGTTCTTTTGGATCCACTTTTCCATCTATTAAGGCAGGTTGAATCCCTGTGTGAGTTCCATACAAGCAAACTTGAAGCTAAGGCCAAATGTTTTCCTAAGACATGTAAAGGTAAACTGCAGTCTTCAGATTACTGCCCTGTCTCCCTCTTAAAAGTCAAGATCAGAATCTATGCGAAAATATTGGATAACTACTTAAAAGCACTTATGACTAAGTTGATTCCTGGAAACCACCAGGATTTTGTCAAAGGCAGAAAAGGAGGCCTTGAGTCAATTATTCTGTGATTAGATATACAGGCTTAGGTCCACCATGATCAGTCACCAGCCTCAACTATCTTGCTTGACTTTCATAAGGCCTTTAACTGTGTAAATTGGAAATTAATGTGGAAAATCCCACAACAATATTTCTTTTTTGATTCATTTGTAAGGAAATATAAACTATTACAGATACATCCTTCTACCAAGATAGAGACTAATGATATCCGTTCACCATCTTGTCAGCTGTACAAGAGTATGAGACAAGGATGACCCTTCTCCCCTTATCTGTTTATTTTGATTTTTTCAGCCTTGGATTTATTCATAATAACTACAAATTATATGATATAGAAACATATAGACATCACTGTGTTATGATGCCTTGGTTTACAGGTGATTATGTCATTTGTTTAGTAAATCCATGGTCCTCTCCCACCCCATCCATGCTTGTATTAATGACATTGTTAAATGTGCAGGGCCTCAAGTGAATGCATCAAAGTCTGTTATATTCCCACTCTTGGTTTATGTAGAAAAAAAAAGACTTGGAAAATGGCAGTTGCTCCACTCCCGCTAGTGAAGCAATGCAATGATTTGGGCATTCAGTTTTTGAAGCTTTTGACCAAAATCATATATCTCAATACAAAAGTCCTGCTACAGTTCGTCAGTGCATTGCTTTCTTTGTGAAAACAACAATGTCTTCCCTCCGTATCCCGAATTCAAGTAATTAAGACATTCTTCTTCCCAAAAAATACTATTTTGGCAATGAAACCATCACATTTTACAAGATCAAAGAAGATAATTGCTATTCAGAAGCATTTATTAGATTATGTGTGGCAGGAACAGAGGCATAGGACACCTAGAAATAAAAAAGTATTCCTTGGTTAAAGACAGTGGGGTATGCTTCCCCAATATATGGGGTTATTACGCTGCCACAGCTGCCAGACAATATATCCAAACAGAGTGGGTAAACCATTATGGTTTGGGATAGAAGTGTATGTGTTTTAGCACCAGAAAAAGGGTCTAACAGGAGCATTTGTCCAACAAAGTCTGTGACCTGGTGGGGAGATGGACAGCTGGATGGAATAAATACACTGCTGCAATCACCCATCAGATAAATTTAGAAATGACCTATAGTTGGGCACTAGGATATGGGAAAACATATTAGTCAGATCAATGATTACATCAGTATGTGGACCAGTTGATTAGGGAATGGTATTTTTCTTATCTCACTGATATATGGAACAGCTCTACTATCTCAAGCTACCCATCACAGTATTTAGAACAGAAGAATAAACATTTACAAATTACTACCTGGTTGCAATATGTCAAAATGAGAGAAAGGAATAGTAGGATAAATAGCAATGTGTGTGTAGTTTGGCAGGGCATAATAAAGAGACAATGTTATCAAAAATAAAATACCCATCTATATTAATAATGCATAATTGAGCTTACACTTTTACTGCAGTTTGACTAAAGTGACAAGACGTGCTGTTTTATATTTTCTCTGGTTCAAGCAGGGATCATGTGCTTAAGCTGTATTCTACCTCTGGTGTACCTTAACTTACACAGTTTACATATATTAATGTAATTCATACTTGGCACGGACTTCTAATAAGTTAAAGCAATAGCATAAAGGTAATAGAGAGTGCCTGCTGGAAACGCAATAGAATATTAGAGCATTTTATTCACAAAATATTGGAATGTAAAGAAATCAAATCTTTGTAGAACTGGATAAAAGGCAAGATTAGTTGGCCAGCTAGATCTCTCTTAGTGCATATTGAGGATGTACTTTTCTAGCTAATTGTAATTCCACCATTAAATTGTAAATATTAGCCACAGTTTTCAGATACTGGAAATCTGTGACCATAAATTGGTTAAACTTCCTTAGTTTGTGTAATTGTCTGGATTACTGGTCAAATTACCATAAAGATAAAAGAAAATGGGACAAATTACATGTCTTATTCAGTGTGTGTGTCTTCTGTAGAAGGTTGGGCGCTGGGCTGGCAGCTCGACACTGTAAAAGTCCACTGCCATTCATGAGCGGACAGGTGATCCGCTGTGGCGACCCCTAACCGAGAAAAGCCGAAAGGAGAAGAAGAAGATTATTATTTCATTTCACAAAAGACAATTGATATTATTGCTATTTTATTTATTTGTCATTTGTTAGCCTGGTTTGTCAGGCTGAGCCAAAGGCTCAAAGTGGATACTCGAGGAGAAAAGCTCCAGAAAAATCAGCCAGAAATTTACATGCATACATTCAAAAAAAGAAGAAAATAACATAGTTACATCATCGCACAAACTGAAAGTAACAAAGTTACATGAAAAGTATATACAAGATAAAATGGCAGAGTGAACAGCAAATGCAAGTTTAGAGAAAATCAGACTTAGATTCACATAAGCATTTCCTAATACTGCAGAAACACAGAGCCAGATAGGTAATAAAAACATGATAGTGTTGCTATTTACAAAGAGTATAAGAAACAAAAGAGCAGCAGGTATGAAGTGAAGGCAGCTTCAGAATATCTACAGATCAGAAAGGAATAATTGTACTGTTTGTGTTTGACATACTTTTGACAGGATACATACTTGACCTTCTGCGGTTAAAAGCACATTTCCTTACTGTAGGATAAAAGGTTAAGTATTATGAGTGGCTAGATTGATTACTGTCTCAATATATTTTCTGATGGGATAGGTGTATAATTGTGATGAGATGACACGGCATTAATAATTGTCTGTTTTTCAAAGTACAGAAATTATGAGTGCAAGATGTTATAAGGATTAGCTTATCGTGTAAAAAAATCAATATAATTTCTATAGTTAATGATTTGTATGTAAATGTTTTTATACTGTATTTATGCTGTTTTTCTATAATGGTATTTGTCATTGCATCTATTACACTTTAAAAATATGATGTTTAAAAAATATCTTCTTTTATATTATTAAGCATTGCTGTCACTAAATAATAATGTGAGTTTTGGCACCACATCTTCAAGAAAATAGATGGTAAATCAAACCCTGCAGGTCTAGAGACTTTCAATGCTTCAAGGGCCAATACTGTGTCTCTGACTTTAGACTGTTGTCCCCTCCCTCATTATTTGTTTATTTATTTATTGGCTTTCTCTCTGATTCCGGTAGAGGTTGACAGCTATGGTTTGTTTGTGCACATGTATATATGTGTTAAAGCATCTGTGTCTGTGTAAATGTGTTGGTGTTTATGATCAGCACCTCATAAATGTTTCTAATTTTGCTTCATGTTTTTTGTATGTTCCCGATAAACCTGTGGTTTTCTGACAAATTGTTAAGACTGCAGTCAGTAATAATGACATACTTTTGTGGTTTAGATATTTTATCTTTATAGAAAATCATTGAGGTTTGCAGCCATTAAGTAATAACAGACACCTGTGTACCAGATATCATCCTGTGGATTCAGATACACACACACACACACACACACACACACACACACACACACACACACACACACACACACACACACACACACACACACACAAAAATCAGTGGTAAGAGCAGTAAGAGGTGAAGCCAAAAGGGACTATTTCCACCATGACGAAAAATAAGATTTAGCAACATGTTAGCAAAATCTTAGCCTCAATGTTGAAAGACCAGATTTGCAGTATGTTGGCATTATGTTGGCAGAGGCAGCCCTTGTCATTCAATCTCTCACTCACACGTACACATTCAAACACACACACACACACACACACACACACACACACACACACACACACACACACACACACACACACACACACACACACACACACACACACACACACACACACACACACAGACATTGACATATATCTTACCTTTCCCTGAGTTGACAAAACATCCTCAGTGTCTATTCTTATTTTTGTCCCTACCCTTGTAAATCATTCAGTAAATCTGCAAGAAAGACCCAGCTAAGCTAGTGTCTATACTGTCTAATACTTCCTGTAGTGGATCCTTGCAGCTAGTCAATAATGCCAGACATTAGACCTTCACTATTCTTATTGTAGGTAAAATGCATCATGACACTAGATCAGCTGCATTTATTCACTATAAAATGGAGTCCAAGTAATATTTTAAAATTGTCTCTGATTTTACAGAATGCTCCTGATGTTACCCCTTACATACCTCTCAACCTCTTAGAGCAAGAAATCTGGACAAAGCTATAAACAAAAGTGGTACAAAGGCCCAAAAATGTTGCTCTTCCAAACTCAGATAGTTGATAATTTGTACCTAATTTCTGCTACTTTGTAAAAAAAAAAAAAAAAAAAAATCCTTGATTCCAACCTTTACTGAACTAGAATAGTCCAGTCTTCAGGTATTGTTGATCTCTGGGCTGTGTCATAGTTCCTGTGTTGGCCATATCCTTGTTTGGATAGGGGGAAGCTTCTTTGTTCACCAGTGAGAGTGGGAAGCTCTGAGCAGCCTATCTGTCCCTTGAGGAGTGGTTCCAGCCCAGTGACCTGTAGCTTATTGGCCGTTTTGGGCCATTTCCTATCTTTTTCTAACCCCCTTCTTTAAAGCCAGCCTTAGCGAGCTTTTGCACTTGTAATTTAAAGTTTGTCCTGTTTGCTGCATTTATCTGTTGAGGCTACACACTCAAGTGCGCTAGCCTGTGTTACATATTTATTGCATTTTTCTGCTGTTTGTTGCAAAAAAAAAATGATCCTTGTTTCCCATCTTTCCTGACCTAGAGTAGTCCAAATACAGGCTTTGCTGTATTCTGGACTTAAGGAAAGTTCCTGTGTTGCCCATTTCCTTTCTTGGATAAAGGCAGGCTTCTTTGTTCACCAGTGGCAGTGGGAAGCTTAGAAAGTACAGTTTTGTACCTACCATAAATGTAGATGTCCGAACTGGATAGCATCTGCAGTCATAACAACTGGGTTGTCCTGTCGTCAGGCAGCCCTTCAGTCGGCCGGATTCCAAAGTCCGGGTCCGGCTTCGGCTGATGTCGCACTTCACCCGACGTCATCTCTGTTGGTCCTCGGGTATAAAGGCATCAGCCGACGCCATTTTCCTCAGTGTTTCTTGCCCCAGATGCCAGTAGCCCTCCTGGAGGTTAAAATTTGGATAGATGCCAATGTTTCCAAAAAGATAGAGGTAAACACAAAAATAAGCATGTATGTACATATATACAAACAAATGCACCATAAAAGACTCCCCACCAGCTAGCTATTAGGAGGGTAAAATACCCTAGGAGTACCACAGAGGGGAAGGAGGGAGGGTAATCCTGACTGCAGATGCTATCCAGTTCGGACATCTACATTTATGGTAGGTATAAAACTGTACTATGTCCTTCATGGATGCATCTGCAGTCATAACAACTGGGTAGAATACCATAGCCAACTAGGGGAGGAGGATAAAACTAGATTATGGTGTGTTTAGGATCCCTTGCAGTACAGCAGTGGCAAACCCTGCTCGGGATCTGGAATATAGAGGTAAGTTATAATGCTTGGCAAATGTATGCACGGAGGTCCAAGTAGCCGCCTCAATAATGTCTTTGGTTGCCACTCCTCGTAAGAAGGATGTGGTAGTGGCTATTGCCCTTGTAGAATGAGGTCTTATGTTCTGTGGAATTGGTTTTCCATGGAAGGAGTAACAGAATCGTATGCAATTTCCTATCCATTTGGAGATTGTCTGTTTGGAAATAGCTTTTCCTTCCCTTCCTGTTGCATAGGCTACAAAAGTTGGTCAGTCTTTCTGCTATTTTTGTTCTGTCCAAGTAGTAGCGTAGCTGTCTATGTACATCCAAGGTATGCAGTATTCTTTCCCTCTGTTTTGTGGGTTGGGAAAGAAGGTAGGTAGGTGGATTGCCTGGTTTAAAGACACTCTGGATACCACCTTAGGCATAAATGTAGGATTAGTCCTCATGGACACTCTATCTTGGTGGAAGATTAGGAAGGGTTGCACTGCCATTAAGGCCTGTAGCTCTGAAACCCTCCTTGCTGAAGTAATTGCCAGTAGGAAAGCAGTTTTCCATGACAGGTGTTGTAGGTCTGCTGTTGCTGCTGGTTCAAAGGGTGATAGTGTTAACTTTTCTAGCACAAAGTTTAAGTCCCAAGCTGGCAAGGTGGTTTCCTTGGAGGTTTTACATTCTTGATTCCTCTGAGGAACTGCCTGAGCAAAGGGTGCAAAAACAGGTGGATCAAAGCTGTATTCTGCTGAAATAGCTGATGCATGTATCTTGATGGAGGAGTAGGACAAGCCTGAATGAAGAAGTTCGGCCAGATACTCTAGAATGTTAGGCATATCTATGTTTGACACATCTTTTCCTCTTTCAGTACTCCAAATGACAAACCTTTTCCATTTTCCAGCATAGTTCCTTCTTGTTGAAGGTCTGCGTGCTTCAAGAATAATGTCTTTAACTCTTTGAGAAAGTTCTGGGTTAGCTGTTGCTATGTGATGTTCCATGCAGTCAGTTGCAACGTTTTAGGTTTGGATGTATGATGCTGTAGTTGTTCTGAGTTAGCATCAAAGGCATCAGGGGTATTGGCCACATATTGTTCTGAGACATGCTCCTCAGCAGTGGGTACCAGTGTTGTCTTGGCCAGTTTGGAGCTATCAGGATTATCCTTGGACGTTCTTCCTTGATTTTTAGTAATACTTTGTGTATCAAGGGAAGAGGTGGGAATGCATATGCTGTCAGGCCTTTCCAGCTGAAGGAGAGCGAATCCACTTTCCATGCCAGTGGGTGTAATGTCCTTGTGCAGAATTTTTTGAGCTGGTGATTGAGAGGTGATGCAAATAGGTCTATCTGAGGCATTCCCCATTTCTTTGAGATGGTCTTGAAAATGTCCGGGTGCAGTTTCCATTCGTGGGCATCCGATGTGGTTCTGCTTAATATGTCTGCTAGAATATTTTCTTTTCCCAGTACAAACATTGCCTGTAACTGGATGTTGTAGCTGAGTGCCAGGTTCCACAGCTCCAAAGTCATTCTGCATAGGGGGTATGCATGAGTGCCTCCCTGCTTGTTGATGTACCACATGACTGTGGTGTTGTCTGTCCTTATCATCAACTGGCCCTCTTTGAGAAATGGTCTGAACCTTTGGATTGCCAGTTTTACTGCCAGCATTTCTTTTAGGTTGATGTGCAGGTGAAGTTGATCCTGTGTCCACAATCCTTGCACGCATTTGTCCAGCATGTGGGGCCCCCATCCTAGGTCTGAAGCGTCTGTTGTGATGGTCTGGCTTGCTTGACATCTGCGAAAGGGTAGGCCTGGGTTTGTCTGGCATGCCTGAGCCCACCATAGGAACTCCTGTTTTAAGCATGGAATTAGTGGGATTTCTGTTTCTAGGCTGTGACTGTGTTGGGACCATAAATTCTTTAGGTACCACTGTAGTTTTCTTATATGTAGTCTGGCAAGTGGGACCAGGATTATGCATGATGCCATGAAGCCCAAGGCCTGCAGTACTTTTCTTGCTGTTAACTTGTTCAGCTTTGTTAGTGCCAAGAAGTAAAGAGGGAGTTCTTTTGTTTTTCTGCAGTTAGGAATGCCATTTGTTTTACTGTGTCCAATTCCGCCCAAGAATGTCCTTGTTTGGGATGGTATCAGCCTTGACTTTTGTAGATTGACTGTGTATCCCAGTGCTTGTAGCAAGTAGATGACCCTTTGTAAATCTGTTGTCAGCTTGCTTTTGTTGTCCCCTTGTAGCAGGCAGTCGTCCAGGTATGGGTAAATTTGTATTCCCTGTAGTCTGCAATGGGCAATTACTGATGCCAGGCATTTTGTGAATACTCTGGGCACAGTAGATAAGCCAAAGGGCAATGCTGAGAATTGATAGTGCTCTGATCCTGCAAGAAATCTGAGGTATCTTCTGCAGATTGGTCGAATGGGGACGTGCAGGTATGCCTCCTTGAGATCTAGAGTTACCAGCCAACACTCCTTGCCCAGCATGGGAAGAAGTTGCTGTAGGGTCAGCATTTTGAATTCTGGGACAATGATGTATGTATTTAAGGCGGACAGGTCGAGAATTGGTCTCCAACTTTTTTCCTTTCTTGGAACTAGGAATAGTCTTGAGTAGAACCCCTTTCCTTGCTCTGCAGTTGGCACTTTTTCCACAGCTCTCATGTTTGCTAACTGCATTATCTGTTGCAGAGCCTCTGTTTTTTGATTTGGAGGTAGATTTGGCATTCCTCTTTTGATTGGTAAAGTGTGGAAGTGGAACCGGTATCCTTGATCTATGGTTTGTAAAATCCACTTGTCTTTTGTTATATAGTGCCAGTTGTTTGAAAATAAGGTTAACTTTCCGCCTAGAGGAGCTGCTATTTGTTCCCTGGTAGGCGGATTTAGGATTAAGTCACTGTGATTGTGTTGATGTGGTGGCAGTGGTTGTGTCTGTGCCTCTGTTGTTACCTTGCCACTGTCGTCCTCTGTAGGCACCTCCTCTGGATTGGTTTCTGCCTCTGGAACGTCTGTTTCTGCCCCTTTGAGATCTTGTGGAGTCAGGAAAGGACCAATTTTTGGCAGGCCAGTTCCTGCTAAACCTTGGGGGCTGAACCTGCAAGAAATCTTTAACCGTTTGAACGGATTTTGCCTTTTCTTCCATTTTCTTCATAACCTGCTGGGCAGGTGTACCAAACAAACTTGTCTTATCCATAGGAGCATCTAGTAACTTTGCTTTAACATGATCCGGTAAAGCTTGCTCCTTTAGCCATGCATGCCTTCTTATCACTGTGCCAGTCATGGCTGATCTAAATGAAGCCTCCAGTGCATCATAGCCACATTTTAAGGAATGGTTACTAACCTGTTGTATGTTATTTACCATTTCTAATACATATTTCTTATCAAGAGATTCATCAGTGGTTAGCTTTTTAGTTAACTGATCAAGCATAAACTCTTGGTATTGTATCATGTGAAACTGACAGTTTAAAGCTCTAGCTGAGAGAGTAGCTGAAGTGTAGACCTTTTGCCCCATCTGTCTAATGACCTTGCTTCCCTTTCAGAAGGAATAGGGTTTTTAGCTATGGTCGTGCTACTGCCTTGGGACCCTGGGATATAGTTTCGGGGTCTGCAAGAGGGGCCTTGTAAAGGTGGTGATGAGTGTCTGGCACCCTGTAAAATCTGTCTGGTTTGGCAGGGGCTGGAGGTAAAGAATCTGGAGCGGAGCAGACATCATTGAAAGCATCATCCACCACAGAGAACAGGAGGTATAGCTAAGGGCCTGTGTTGTGGAAGGTGCAGAAAAGTCCTAAGTCTTTTTCTGGAGTCTCAAAAATCCTGTTGCTGCCATTGGAACTGCTCTCGCATGGCATGTAAGGTTTCCCCAAAGGAAAATTCTTCTGGTGGGGAAGCAGCTGGAATGGATTCTTCAGCATCAGAGTCTTCAAAATTAGAGAAAGGAGCCTCTGGCTGGTCAGTTATGTCTGATTCATCGGCTGAATCATCAGATGACACTGGCTCAAGGGGCTCTGCCCTAGGTCTCTTCTCTGGGGGCTGAGAGGCCCTGTCTGGGTGAGATTGAGATCCTCTAATTAATGAAATTAAATCTTCTGCCAGAGTAAGCATTTGAGAACTAGAGGAGGGCCTGGTTGAAGGGGGTTTAACAGACACTGTTTTAGTAGTCTTGGCTGCTTTAGCCCTGGTGAAGGCCTTAATGGACATGGCTGCTGGAGGCCTAGCAGCACCACGTGCTGGGGTAGAGACATCCAAGGGAATGGTGTCTGATAAGTCAGTGGCAACCACCGTAGTGGTATAATTTCTGAGGCCGATTCAAGAATGGTAGCAGGGGCCTCAGTTGTAGAGATAGATTCAGCTGTACTTTGATCAGTTTTCTCAGTTTCGGCCGAAACCGAGACACTCGCAGTTTGCTTAACCATGGTTTCAGCCGAAACCGCGGACCGCGAGTGTCGGTCTTTATCTTTGCGTTTTTTGGCAGATTGGGTAGTCGGAGGATCTGACGGCATAATGTACGCAAAATCAGAACCGAAAAACTGTTCAGCAAACTCCGACCGGCGCCTAAGCGTTCGTCGGTTGAAAGAAGCACAGGCCGAACAGGCTGCTACGTCGTGGGCTGGGCCTAAACAAGGCAGAAAGTAAGAGTGGAAATCTTTATGAGGTATTTCTTTCCCACAGGTTAAACAATTATTAACTTTTTCTGACATCGGCTGAGGCAAGAAAGAGTCCCCAACGGGGTACTTAGCTTTAGAAGTCTTCGAAGTAGTATTCGGTAGAAGTAATCTCTGGATCCGACCGACCGGCACTTGCGAACAGCTTCTGCTTCGGGCGCCACGCAGCAAGAAAGACTGAGGAAAATGGTGTCGGCTGATGCCTTTATACCCGAGGACCAACAGAGATGACGTCGGGTGAAGTGCGACATCAGCCGAAGCCGGACCCGGACTTTGGAATCCGGCCGACTGAAGGGCTGCCTGATGACAGGACAACCCAGTTGTTATGACTGCAGATGCATCCATGAAGGACATCAGCCTATCTACCCCTGGAGGAGTGTTCCCAGCACAAGAATCTGGTAGTCTGTTGGCCGTTTTGTACCAATTTCTAGCTCTTTCAAGTCCCCCTGTATAAAACCCGCTTTGGCGCATTTTTTGCGCTTGTTACTACACAGCCAAGCTCTTTATGGTCCTGTAGAGTGGTGCTAGTAGCAGAGAGGCTAAAAGAGCGACTGCTAACCTGATAAAAGTGTTTTTTTTTTCCTGCTACTACCTGGGTGACTGTCAGATCTAGCTAAACTGCAAGTATTTCTGCTTTGTAACTGTTTAAAGTTGTTTTTGCATCTGCACTTTTTGTTGCATTTACCTGTTGAGGCTACACACTCAAGTGCGCTAGCCTATGTTACATATTTATTGCACTTTCCTGCTGTTTGTTGCAAAAAAAAATTATCCTTGTTTCCCATCTTTCCTGACCTAGAGTAGTCCAAATACAGGCTTTGCTGTATTCTGGACTTTTGGAAAGTTCCTGTGTTGCCCATTTCCTTTCTTGGATAAAGGGAGGCTTCTTTGTTCACCAGTGGTAGTGGGGAGCTTAGAGCAGCCTATCTATCCCTGGAGGAGTGTTCCCAGCACAAGAATCTGGCAGTCTACTGGCCGTTTTGGGCCAATTTCTAGCTCTTTCAGGTCCCCCTGTATAAAACCTGCTTTGGCGCGTTTTTTGTGTTTGTTACTACCCAGCCAAGCTCCTTGTGGTCCTGCAGAGTGGTGCTAGCAGCAGAGAGGCTAAAAGAGCGACTGCTAACCTGATAAAAGTGTTTTTTTCCTGCTACTACCTGGGCGACTGTCCAATCTAGCTAAACTACAAGTAATTCTGCTTCTTGAACTGTTTTAAACTGTTTAAAGTTGTTTTTGCACCTGCACTTTTAAAGGTTGCCCTGTTTGTTGCATTTACCTGTTGAGGCTACACACTCAAGTGCGCTAGCCTGTGTTACATATTTATTGCACTTTCCTGCTGTTTATTGCAAAAAAGAAAAAAATATATCCTTGTTTCCCATCTTTCCTGGCCTAGAGTAGTCCAAATACAGGCTTTGCTGTATTCTGGACTTTTGGAAAGTTCCTGTGTTGCCCATTTCCTTTCTTGGATAAAGGGAGGCTTCTTTGTTCACCAGTGGCAGTGGGGAGCTTGGAGCAGCCTATCTATCCCTGGAGGAGTGTTCCCAGCACAAGAATCTGGTAGTCTACTGGCCGGTTTGGGCCATTTTCTAGCTCTTTCAAGTCCCCATGTATAAAACCTGTTTTAGCGCATTTTTACGTGATTTTGCGCATAGTGCCGCATCATTGGGTTTAAACCATTCTCGGCTCCACAAAGTCTGCTCTTCACTTTTTCCCTTACAACTGATCTAGTTCTCATAATAAACACCCTATTCCCACTCTAAAGCCTGGCACTTGCTCACTGAAGCAATTATATAAGTCAGCACTAAAAAAATTAATAGCACTACACCCTCACAAACTCCCCTTAAGTACTTTGTTCCCCATTGGCCCTTTTTTTCAATTATAAAGGAATTCCCAATACTATTCTAGCATGTCCAAAGGTCAGTTGTCAATCTCCTCTCTGGTCCAGCTGGTGAATCTGGGAATCTTGAGGCAATGTTATAACTGCCTCATGTACACAGACAACCCTCTCCTCCTCCCAACAAATTCCAACATGTGAGAGATGCAACCATATAGTCAAACTGGAGGATAAGCTCTCTCAACTCAGTACTGGCGTAACCAGTCAGGAGGAGAAGGAAACCACACTCACTACAATTCCAGTCTCACAAAGACCTACCATGACAGCAAACCAAACACATAAACACACAAAAACATACTCGGAGGCTCTAAATAAAAATCTGCCTAAGCAGCAGAGACCTCCAAAGCAGACACCCAAGCAACCGCTACCCCAAAACAAAACACGTGCAACACATAGCTCACAAAGCCAGTGTGCCGAACCGTCACAGCCCTTAAGGCTAAACAACACACCTGATACACTTGTAATAGGTGACTCTATTGTCAGGCACACTGACGTCCCGCTCACCAGGCTGAACAAGGAGAAGGTCACGGTGAGCTGCCTGTCGGGCGCCAGGATCCGCCACATAACACAAGCACTCAGGTCACTCCAAGGTAAGTACAAATATGACTCAGTCATCGTCCATGCTGGTGTGAATGACCTGAGACGTATCTCCCTGGACTACATAAAAAGAGACATAGAGGAGCTCTCTGAGCATGTAGCCCAGGCCGGTATGACCCTGACCTTGAGTAGCATCTTACCCTCACAAAGAATGATGTCACAATATGAAGACAAGGTGATCAATTTCAACAATTGGCTTAAATATTGGTGTCATTCAAAGGGGATCCAATGCCTGTCTGCCTGGGATGACATGCTCGACAAGCCACAATGCTTCGCTAGGGACGGCTTGCACCTGTCACCCCTGGGCTTTTGGATATTGGCAAAGGCTCTTGCCACCCCCATAGTGCCTTTTTTAGGCAAGGCTCAAAAGACAAATCCACCTCCATAGGTATCACAAGGGATAAGAAACTAAGAGTAATGCTACTCAACGCCAGAATTCTAAACCTCAAGATGCACACACTCAAAACTCTCCTTAGCATGGAGAACATCAATATCTGTGCAGTAACAGAAACCTGGTTCAAGGCTCCTGAGAGCACCCCAGCACTACCAGGTTATACCTCATACCATGTTTTTCGGCCCCAAAATTTGGACCAAACCACAAAAGGAGGGGGAGTATCAATATTCGTCAAAGATACCCACACCTCCAGGTTGGTGGCACAGCACGAAGCATCAGAGACTATCCTTGTGCAACTAACAGTGGGTAAAACTGCCTTCCAGTTTATAGCCTGCTACAGACCATCCTCCCAAACCCAGGAACCCCACTCGGCCTTCCTGAGAACACTGGAAAATATGAAGGTCTCTCCAAACACCATTATATTGGGCGACTTCAACTACCCTAACATAGACTGGGAGCATTACTCTAGCTCCAACACCCTAGCCCAAAGGTTCCTAGAATTTATAAACTCAAATGCTATGGAACAACTTGTTGCCACTCCCACAAGAGGGGAAAACATACTGGACCTGATCATCACCAACATGGGGACTCTATGCTCCAGACCAGAAGTGTATCCCTCACTGGTAAGATCAGACCATAAACTAATCTCACTAGATATTCACATCCCGACCCCAGCCCCTGCCCAGAAAACCACAGTGAAAAACTTCTCTAAAACAAATTTCACACTCCTTAAAACCGAAGTGAAATCCTTCAAAGCCCCCGGGCCTGTGGAAAATATGGCCCAGACCGCAGAATCCTTTATAAACACATTCTATGAACACCTTCAGGAATGCATGGATCATGCAATCCCAAATAAAACCAAGACCCAATCCTCCAAGGTTAGGCATCCAGTCTGGTGGACCCCAGCCATAAACAAACTATACAATAGAAGGAGGAAGCTACTACATGATAGAGCAAAATCCCAAAAAGGGAAGGCATCTCTGATCAGTATTAGCAAAAAACTAAGGGCACTCATAAAATCGTCTAAGGCCAGCTTCGAGAGAAAAGGATAATCACAAGGCTTTCTTTAGTTATGTTAGGAACCTGGGTGGGAATTCCCAGATATGCTCAGAATTAGTCCAAAATGACAAAAAATACACCGAACCCACAGACATTGCCAACATCCTAGCTGACAGGTTCAGCACAAACTTCTCCGCCCCTTTCCCACCAAAAGGGCAAATATCTATCCCAGCAGAGTGCTGCCCCCCTGACATCTCAGATGCTCAGGTAAGAGCCGCCCTCTCCAAAGCAAAAAACACAGCATCAATGGGACCAGACGTTGTCCCGGGCTGCGTCCTACATGAACTCCAAGAAGAACTAAACCCAAACATAAAACTACTGTTCAATCTTAGCCTTACTACAGGATATGTACCCAAAGAGTGGCGTACAGCAACAGTGGTCCCTCTCCACAAAGGTGGTGCCTCAACGGATCCTGGAAACTATCACCCCATAAGCTTGACTAGCTTGGTCTGCAAAGCTATGCAAAGGATCATCGTGGACCTCATAAATAGAGATATTGGGGACCTGCAGACACTGGATCCTACCCAGTTCGGCTTTGTTAAGGGCAGATCCTGCCTCTTAAACCTGGTTGATTTCTTTGAAACAGTCACCAAGGCCATTGATGAGGGGAAGGTGGTCCACACAGCCTACCTGGACCTTGCAAAAGCCTTCGATACAATACCCCACTTGGGCATTACAGATAAGCTCACCAGCTTAAATATAAACCCCTATGTCACTAGATGGGTTGCAAACTGGCTCAAGGACAGAACCCACATGGTTAGAATTGCTGGAGCCATGTCAGACTCCAAACCAGTTACAAGTGGCATCCCACAAGGCTCAGTCCTGGGACCTCTCTTGTTCGGTATATATTTCTCGGAGGTACAGGCCAACACGGAAGGACTGTGGCTAACTAAGTTCACAGATGACTGCAAACTGAGGGCCATAATCGACTGTCCAGCCAACACAAGCATCCTACAAAAGGGCCTCATAGAAACAGACAACTGGTGCCAGAGCCATGGCCTCAAGCTAAACGCCAAAAATTGTATAGTCATCCCCTTTGGCAAAAACAAAGTGCCCACAAATTACCACATAGGTGGTAATCCATTAAGTATGGAAGAAGTAATTAGGGACCTGGGTACCCAAGTTGATAGCAATCTCTCATTTGACAACCACGTGGCCAAAGTGGTTAGAAAAACATTTTATATAGCCCACCTAATCATGAAGGGATTCACATCTAGATGAGGGGAGGTCATCGTGCCTCTTTACTCATCCCTCATCAGGCCCATAATTGAGTACAATGCCCCTTTTGGGATGTACCTTACCAGACACCTGCAGCAATTGGAAAGACCCCAAAAGTACCTCACCAAGAGGATCAAAGGGCTCAAACAGATGCCATATGCTGCCCGGTTAAAGAAACTCCAACTCTACTCAGTGGCATACCACCTGCTCAGAGGCGATCTGTGCCTGACGTATAAAGCCATGTCCAACCCGGAATTAATGGACATGCTGCACCTCAGAAAATCCAAATCCCATAGAGCTACCCGCTCGAGAGACTTGAACCTCAGCACGGAAATAAATAGGACATGCTGGAGGGACAGATTCATAACCCAGAGGCTCCCTTCACTCTGGAATAAAATCCCAGTCCAGGTTAGGCAGAGTACCTCATTGACTCTCTTCAAGAGGAATCTTGATGAGTGGATGGGAGATTGTAGGTTTATCCCGGGTATCACTTCTGTGTCACTGTTAGACAGAGGCAGAGTATACTAACCTCGAAAAAGGGCATAGCAAAATTCATTTAAAATGGGTGGCGAAAGCCAAACACACTCTGGCTAGGCTTATAAATGCCCTAAGGCAGATAGCCTAGTATGAACCTATGAACCTATGAACCTATGAACCTATAAAATAACAGGTTTTGCATTAGCATGAATTTTCTAAAGGGTATAAAGTCTGAAACTCAAATGTCTGTAATTTTTTTCTAACTTTAATCGTTAATGATTTGCTACTAATTTGCCAGAAAACCACAATTTTATGAAAATGGACCAAAAATATAAGGCAAAAATCTGGACATTCTGTGAAATATTCTACAGTTGAGAGGTATGATCCCTTAAAGGTGCCCTGCCCATTGTAACTCACGGACAATTAAATTCAGTGACTAATGTCACACAGAGTTTATAGTATAAATATCAAACCTTTACAAGGCCCCTTAGTAAGCATAGAAAGTTAAGGCCCTGTTTTGTCAAGCTGCCTCCTGTGCTAAGGGTGAAAAGTTTGAAAATTTCTCCTCCTTTTACTTTATTTATGTATTTTGAGACATAAAGTAATATATTAAGAATAGCACCAGTGTTTAGTAATGACACAGAGGACTAGTAATCTGGGAAGGAACTGTGTATGTGCTGGGGGTACAGGGACTGATCCTAACTCCCTTTTTAGTTTAGCTTTATTTCCAGGGAACATGTAGATCATCCCTGGTGTCTGCTGTTCCCAAAACGTCATATCTTTTCTACTGCTAAACATTGTTTTAGTTTCTCATTATGTGACTTTTTGCATGATATGAAGTATGACTGGTGTCTAATGTCCCTTGCAACCCATGTCTTTTGCGCTGCAAAATGTTGTTTTATTTTCATTTTAAGGACATTTAGAGTATTATATGAAGCGGATCTCTGGTGTCTAATATTCCCCTGATTCACATCTTTTGCTGTGCAAAACATTGTTCTGCTTTCTTTTAGAGTTGATTTACAGCACAAAATGAAGAAAATCCCTGGTGTCAAGTTTTCTGCAACTCCTAGTGTAACAGGATTTGCACAATAATGTAGTGGACTGTGAATGTGTGACCCCCCCCGAACACATACGCTACACTTACATTCATGCATACCCACAGACCTAGAGACATTCACCCATACATACGCACAGAAACAAAGGCACACACACACACACACACACACACACACACACACACACACACACACACACACACACACACACACACACACAAATGCACAGATACACAGACACCCATGCACAGAAATACACACACACCACCATGCACCTCAGGTAGCTCATCCCTCGGCCTACACCTGTACATACAACCACACACAAACTCACAAACACACACACACACACGCACACATGCACAGACACACACACGTGCATGCACGCACACACACGTGTGCGCGCGCACACATGCATACACACAAATGCACAGATACACAGACACCCATGCACAGACATACACACACACACAACCATGCATCTCAGGTAGCTCATACCTCTGCATACACCTACACATACAGACACACACACACACACACACACACACACACACACACACACACACACACACACACACACACACACACACACACACACACACACACACACACACACACACACACACACACACACACACACACACACACACACCTCACACCACTACTGGTCTGCTAAACTCATCAGCCCTTACATCCAGCATGATCTCACCCATTGGAAGTGATGGATGAATGCAAGCTTTTGCCTCATAAGCTTCTTAGAATCACTCAACTGTGTAACTCTTTAACTGCAGACATTTCCATGAATCCAAGGGGTTTCACCTGTATTTGTCTTTGATGAATATTGATACTCCTCCTCCTCCTTTAGTTTTCATGTGTTCATTTTGTGGTCTGAATGTGTGGAAGGCATTATATCTTGGTATGGTTGTGGTGCTGTCCGTGGACTTGAACCAGGTCTCTGTGACAGGACAGATGTCCATATCTTCCAAGGTGAGAAGTGCTTCCAGTGAGTGCAGTTTCAGATCCCTCTGTCCCCGCCACATATACGCCATAACATTCCTACCACCTATTCTCCAACTAGTATCTCTAAAGAGAAGGTCTTAACCACTCTCTCCAAGGCCAAAAACACAGCCTCTGTGGGACCTGATAACATCCCAGGGTGCGTTCTCAATGGTTTAAAACAGGAGTTAGCAACGCCATTGGGTAATCTTTTCAACCACAGCCTAAACACTGGTTTTGTCCCTGCTGAATGGAAAACAGCTACCATCATCGCCTTGCACAACGGGGGTGCATTCACCAACCCTGGGAACTATAGACCCATTATTCTAACCAGACGTATCTGCAAGGCAAAGGAGAGACTCATCATAGATCTTATCAACAAGGATATAGGAGGCCTTCAAAGACTTGGCCTGACCCAGTTTGGTTTTTGTTAAAGGGAGATCCTGTCTGTTGAACCTGGTGCACTTCTTCAAGACTGTCACCAAAGCCCTGAACAAATGCAAATCTGTGCATACAGCCTACCTAGAATTGGGCAAGGTCTTTGACACAATCATCAGCTCAGGCATCATTGAAAAATTCACCCTGGTTGGCATCAGCCCATATAGTGTCAGGTGGGTTGCAAACTGGCTCACAGACAGAACACATTTATTCAAAATAGGGGACTCCACCTCCACCAGCAGACCCATTACCACTGCTCATCCACAGGGATCAGTGCTGGGGCCCCTATTGTTTGGAACCTACTTCTCAGAAGTACAGGCAAAAATGAAATATCTTTAGCCTGCAACGTTTGTTGATGACTGCAAACTAAATGATGTCAACATTCTACAAGAAGGACTTAGGCAAACCGATGTTTGGTGCCAAAGTCATGGTCTTAAACTCAATGCAAAAAAAAATGCATTATCATCCTCTTTGTCAAAGATGATGTCCCTGCAGTTTACTGTATTAATAGCAACACCCTAAGCTCTAAATCAGTGGGGAGAAATTTGGGCACATAGGTTAACAGCAGCCTTACTTTTGATCACCATGTCTCCATGGTAGTAAGGAAGGCCTTCTACATTGCTCACCTCATTAGCAAGAACATAGCTTCTGGAACAAAAGAGGTTATAAATCCCTGTACTCTTCCATCATCAGGCCAATAATAGAGTACAATGGTCCCTATGGTATGTACATAATCAGGCAACTGCAGCAACTGGAAACACCTCAAAGGTACCTCACAAAGAAAATTCGGGGTCTTCAGCATATGTCTTGAAATCACTGCCATTATACACTGTATTGTATAGACATCAAAGGTGACATTTGCCTTGCATACAGAGCAATCTCTGATCCTGCCTTAATGGAAATGCTGCATATTCATAAGTCAAATGGCCCACAATTCACTCTCTCTCTAGGGACCTTCACCTAGCATGTGACATCTTCAGGACTTGCTGGAGAGACATATATGTCTCCCAAAGGTTGCATCTCCTCTGGAATAAATTTCCAATACAGGTTAAAATGAGCTCCTTGTTAACCCTTTTTAAGCGTTGTGAAGATAGGTAAAGGCTGCCAGCCTTGCCAGAGAGAATTTTGTAGATAATTTTGTCATTTGTAAATATTAATATAAGCCACAGGCTTGTTCTCTAAAATGTGAAAAGACTGCATTGGATATTGAACTGCAAAAATGTAACAACAGTGCACTCCGCTGTAAGAAAGCTAAGTCAAGCATTTCATGACTGTCTTTGATGTTAAAATTCGGAGCCAATATGTCTAGAGGGAGGCATCCTGCCTATTGTTTTGAGGCCAGAGTTAATGGCTAGAATTTGCATGTATAAATGTCTTTATTGCTCAGGTTTCTGACCCAGTGTAAAGATGGTAAATGTAGTTTCTGTTAGCCTGGGAAAACCAGAGAAATGTAAAGAATGACGTCATGTGAAGCAGCTCTGTATTATCAATTTAAAGAGAGAGAATCAGAGAGCTCAGAGCATTTTGTCTTGAGAACATCCAACTCAGCACTGCCTGTTTCTGTATGTAAGATTATTTTAGAACTGTGTTTTCTCTTAGAAATAGCTAGGAATTAAGAAGATTAGACTAGTTTGATTTTCTGGGATGTCAGAACTTTTCTACTGTATTATTTTAAGTATTTATCTGTGATCTCTGAACTCTAGACTGGCACTGTATAGTAAGAATTATTGTCTTGTGTTTTTATTATTTATTATTGAATATTTTTAAACCTTTCAACTGTGGCTGTATTGTGTAGAGATAATTTAAGCTCTAAGCGTACATTGCATGTATATAGTGATACTGTACCAATTCACTCCAAATAAGCTTTGCTGTTCAGTCACACTTAGCATTTGGATAATAATATTGCACAGTAAAAATTGGACACCCTTTTAAAATGCCAGTAAAATGCCAAGTTACTAAGATGGAGCTTAGGGTTGCAAGCATATGATATGTCAGTGCAGCACTGCAGTGGGATTAGCAATACCAACACAGATGGGCTCTCAATACAGGGAATGAGGTAAAATATACTCAGATAGACCTAACCCTCTCAAGCAACATTTCTCAAGGGTCACTTGAAAAACTAGCTTGGGTTCTCCAGGGGGGAGATGTGTGAAGATTATAAAGCTGTAACTGTGTTGTCTAAACTTGCTGATTGTGAACATTTTGATTATACTGATGCTAAAAATCACTTGTTAGAATGCTTTGAGCTAACACCTGAAAAGTATAGGAAAAAGTTTTGTGAGCATAGACGCAAGGCAGATGAAAGTGTGTGTGAATATGTTGCTGAACTGAGCACTTATTTTCATAGGTGGCTGACTGGATGTCAGGTCACTACTTTTGAAGGGCTTTCAGACCTTTTGGTGAGGGAACAATCCCTTAGCACTTTGCCTGAGGACATAAAGATCTGGTAAGCTGAGAGACAATGTGCTACTTTAGATGAGTTGGGGAAGAAGGGAGACCTATACCTAGCAAGCAGGGCATCACTGCACAGGAAAGGGGCCCCCATTACTGCTCATGGGTCTAAAGGAACCCATGTTAGGCAGCACAGACTGCCCCAACAGAATTTGCCAATAGACGGGGAAGCCACTAGTCCAGATATATGTTCAGGACCTAGGGTCAAATGTTTTGAATTCAACCAGTGGGGCCATTTGGCATACAGATGTCCATGGAGGTAAGGTGGGGAACAAAAGGTGAGAGAGCCAGTAAGTGGGAAAGACAAAATGCCAATAGTAGGTTGTCTTGAGACAACCAGGGTACCAAACTACCATTGTGCATATGTCCTGATAGGGAAGGATTTGGATGTGACAGTACCATGTCCTTATGCAGTTACATGCAGTCAGGCTAGGAGACAAGCATGTGGGTATGACAACTTGTGCGAGACCCAGACAGAATACATACTTGCAGCCAGGACTGGTGAGGTGGTTACTTCAGGGAAGAAGCTATACTGTAGCAGTGAGACTGAAGGTGAGCCACAGCTGCTTGTGGGTACTGATGTTCTTTTGGACAGAGTGACTGCAAAGGTAGAGGTGAGTAGTAATACCCAGGCTGACAGTGAGGTGTCATGGTCAGAGGATGCCAGACTTCCTGTGGAAGGTGAGCTGGGAAGGGTGACAAAGAGAGAGTTGAGACAAGCTCACCTCTCAGACCCTACATTCAAGGCCTGAGGCAGGTAGCTAGTGAGGCACATGATTCTCAATGGAAGGGAGAATCTGTATATCGGGACAAAGGGTTACCGTATAGAGAGTTGATCCCTGAGGGAGGGCTAGAAGTTGAGAGGGTACAGCAGTTGGTAGTGCCTAGAGCCTACAGTCTGAAGCTTCTAGCCATAGCCCATGATATTCCCTTTGAAAGTCATATGAGCATAAAACGTACAAAGTGATGCATTATGCAGAACTTGTATTGGCCTGGAATTTCCAGAAATGTAACAGGGTCTGTGAGCAGTGCCAAAAGTTAGGCAAGACAGGAGACAAGGTGAGAGCTCCTTTGATGCCTTTGCCTGTGATTGAGGAGCCATTTCAGAGAGTAGCTATGGATATTGTGGGGCCTCTAAGTACCCCATGTTCCATAGGGAAAAAGTATTTCCTAGTGATAGTAGATTATACTACAAGATACCCTGAAGCAGTGGTTCTGTCCTTCACTGAGGCAGAAAAGGTGGCAAACGCTTTGTTAGAGATTTTCAGCAGGGTATGTTTCCCAAAGAAATACTGACTGACAGAGGTGCCAATTTCATGTCAGACCTGCTGGCTTATCTGTAGAAGTCCTGTGGGGTGAAGCACCTGAAGACCAACCCCTACTATCCCCAGACTAATGGTCTTGTTGAGAGGTTAAACTCTACAATCAAGTCCATGCTATGGGCATTTGCAGACCAGTTTAAGAGGGAGTGGGACAAATATTTGCCCCATCTGTTGTATGCTTACAGAGAGGTTCCCCAGGAATCCACAGGTTTTTCACCCTTTGAGTTGCTGTATGTGCATAGGGTGAGGAGACCTCTAGATTTAATTTGAGATGAGTGGGAAGGTGAGTATGAACCTCACAAGGAGTATGTTGTGGCATATGTCCTAAACCTCAGGACAAGGCACAGAGAACTCATGAGCTTGGCCCAGGAGAATCTGGCAGAAGGCCAACAACAGAAAAAGGCGTGGAATGACAGGATTGCTCGAGCTAGAAAGTATGCTGTGGGGCAGGGGGTAATGGTTCTCATTCCTATCAGACACAACAAGCTGTAAGCAGCTTGGGAGGGACCCTACAAGGTGGTAAGAAGGATAAGTGATGTTAACTACATGGTGGAACTGTTAAGCAGAAGGCATGGGCACAAATTGTACCATGTTAATATGATGAAACCTTACCATGATAGGGTGGGCCTTGTGCTGAGCATTTGCAGTGGGTTGCAGGAGGAGTCTGCGGGAGATCTGGTGACTGATCTCCTCAGTGAGGCTCGGATTGACACCTCAGTGGAAGAGGTAGCAATGTCCCAGAAACTATCGCCTACACTGGTTCGAGAAATCCGAGCAGTGTTACAGGAGTTTGGGAACATGTTCACTGAGAAACCAGGGTGCACCCACCTGGTTCAGCACCAGGTGGATACAGGACCCCAAAAGCTTATTAGGTGGGCCCCTTATAGGGTGCCTAAGGAAGTAAAACAGACTCTGAGGGAGGAGATACAGGACATGTTGGAACTAGGGGTGATTCAAGAGTCCAACAGTCCCTGGGCCTCCCCAGTGGTGCTGGTGCCAAAGAAGGATGGCAGCACCAGGCTCTGCGTGGACTACAGGAAATGAAATAGTTACACAGAGTCAGATGCTTACCCTATGTCTAAGACAGATGAGGCCCTAGAGAAACTGGGTGATGCTAAGTATCTTACAACCATTGATCTTACCAAGGGTTACTGGCAGGTGACCTTGACTCCCAGTGCTAAAGTGAAGTCAACCTTTATGACTCATTTTGGCTTGTATGAGTTGACAAAGATGCCCTTTGGGATGAAAAATGCCCCAGCATTTTTCCAGAGGCTGGTAGATCATATCCTAGCAGGTGCAGGAGGGTTTGCCCTTGATTACCTACATGATATTGCCATCTACAGCCATTCTTCGCAAGTGCACCTTCAACATGTCAAGGAGGTGCTGGGCAGACTGCAGAGGGCAGGTTGACCATTACACCGAGCAAATGTCAGGTGGGTATGGCAGAGGTCTCTTACATAGGCCATAGAGTGGGGACTGGTAAGATCAGGTCAGAACCTGCCAAAGTAGAAGCCAGTCAGGCATGGCCTGCACATGTTGCAAAAAAACAAGTGAGGGCATTCTTAGGGACAGCAGGGTACTACAGAAAGTTTGTCCCCAGTTATAGTATCATAGCTGCTCCCCTCCTAGACCTAACAAGGAAGAACATAGCCAACCAGAAAAATGCAAAGTTGCTATGATGGAGTCTAGGGTTGCAATCATATGATATGTCAGTGCAGTACCACAGTGGGATAAGCAATGCCAATGCAGATGGGCTCTTAAGACATGGAATGGGGTAAGGTATACTCAGATAAACCTAACCCTTTCAAGCAACGTTTCTCAAGGATCACTTGAAAAACTAGCTTGTTCTCTGGGGGGGGGGTGGAGATCTGTGGAGATAGGCAAAGGCTGCCAGCCTCACTAGATAGAATTTTGTAAATAATTTTGTCATTTGTAAATATTAATATAAGCCACAAGCTTGTTCTCTTAAATGTGAAAAGACTGCATTGGATGTTGAACTGCAAAAATATAACAAAGGCGCACTCTGCTGTAAGAAAGCTAAGTCAAGCATTTCATAACTCTCTTTGATGTTAAAATTCAGAGCAGATATGTCTAGAGGGAGGCATCCTGTCTATTCTTTTAAGGTCAGAGTTAATGGCTAGAATTTTTATGTATAAATGGATTTTATTGCTTGGGTATCTGACCAGGTGTAAAGAATGTAAATGTAGTTTCTTTTAGCTGGGAACACCAGAGAAGTGTGAAGAATGATGTCATGTGAAGCAGCTCTGTGTTATCTATTTAAAGAGAGAGAATCAGAGAGCTCAGAGCATTTTGTCTTGAGAACATCCAACTCACCACTGCCTGTTTCTATATGTAAGTTTATTTTAGAACTGTGTTTTCTCTTAGAAATAACTAGGAATTAGGAAGGTTAGACTAGTTGTTTTTTCTGTGATGTCAGAACTTTTCTACTGTATTATTTTAAGTATTTTTCTGTGATCTCTGAATTCTTGATTGGCACCGTGTAGTAAGAAGTATTGTCTTGTGTTTTTATTATTTATTATTAAATATTTTTAAATCTTTCAACTGTGGCTATTTTGTGTAGAGATAATGTAAGCTCTAAGAGTACATTGCATGCATAGAGTGATACTGTACTTAGTCACTCCAAATAAGCTTTGCTGTTCAATCATACTTACCATTTGGATAATAATATTGCACAGCAATAATTGGACACCCTTTAATAAGGGCCTATGAGTAGCTGATAAATATTAGTGGGTGGTGGCATGTGGTACTACCGTATAGTCTGGGTAAAAGGAGCACAGCTGGAGAACCTGTGCCAGCCTTCCCCAGGAGTGTCTGTGTTGTTGTATAATCTCTTATCTTAAAGTGTGTGTGTGTCAGCTACTTGAGCAGGGACACAAAGCTCTGGTTGGACAGAAAGGGTGCTGGAGGTTTTAGCTTGCCCACTAGGCTGAGATCTGGATTCTATAGCTGTGCCAGTGGGTAGTCTTAGTGGGGACCTGAAGAGAAAGGGAGGAACCAGCCCCAGACTGACTGTGATCTCTGTGTGCTCTTAAGGGACATTGTACTTTAATGTGTGTGTATTTAATATCCTTTCCCTATATGGATGCCCTTCACTGGTTTTAGTGGTGAGGATTGAGGCTCCTTGATTATTGGGCCAGTGCATGGGCATCACAACTGTAACTTGGATGATTGGATTGGAAACTGCAAATTCACCCCTGGGGTTTCACCTGTGTCCCTCTTGTAAATGGGCAATAAGTGCCGATTTAGATTTGCGTTTAACATAGAACATATCTCTACACTCTTCAGGGAACAATGGTTGAACTTGTCTAGGCTTGCAAGGACCCAAGAGCCATTAGCCTTGTAACCTGCTATAAACCTGTTAACCTATGAGCAACATGGCTAATTAACTTAGGCTGCTCTAACAGATTGCCTCATTCACATTTGTTATTAGCCGCAGATGCAAATTACCATGATGCTACACCACTTTGCGGTACAGCTTTGTGGTGCAGCTGTGATTGACTTGGAAATGGTTGCCATGATGTCCACAATAGGCTTACACTTGTGCTAAATTTTCTGAATCGGCCCCATGATATCTTTCGAAACTGCATGGTAGTGACGTGTGTTTGTGTGTGTGTGTGTGTGTGTGTGTGTGTGTGTGTGTGTGTGTGTGTGTGTGTGTGTGTGTGTGTGTGTGTGTGTGTGTGTGTGTGTGTGTGTGTGTGTGTGTGTGTATGTGTGTGTGTGTGTGTGTGTGTGTGTGTGTGTGTGTGTGTGTGTGTGTGTGTGTGTGTGTGTGTGTGTGTGTGTGTGTGTGTGTGTGTGTGTGTGTGTGTGTGTGTGTGTGTTTGTGCATGCTTTTGCTTTTGTGTTTATGTGTGGTGCTATGTAGGCAATGGTTACTTATAGGGACTCCTGACTATCTTCGTATTAACCAAGGGGATTGTCAGATAATGACAGTCAGCTGCAGTAAGTGATAGTTGGTGTTTATCTACCTCCACTCTTCAGGTATTTCTGTTTGTTTAACAATATGCAAGTATAATGTCATATCTATGCATATACATCAGACACTGTTCACATACAGCATTTCACTGTCCAAGATAGCACACAAGTCATGAATTGTTTCTTATCAGTATGGAGGGGTTACTGCATGTAATACTACCCGCATGCCAAATTATGAATGTGTGCCATATTAATTTTTCTGTTAATAATATGAGCAAGACATAGTTGATGGTACTTTGTAATATTAATTTAAAGCTTACATAAAGCTGGAAAAACTCACAATGATAACTGATGTCTGACTATAACCATTTTACAAAAATATGTACTTCAATAGCAATAAATTACAAAGATATACATATGCATTATTTTTGCCAGTGTCTCAGGCAATGCAGTGACATAGCAGCATGGTTGAAATGCATTACACAGGACAAATCAGCACATAGGTTAGGAATGTCTGCTGATCCAGATACAGTGGTCATTAAGTAAGAAATTGTAATTTCTTTTTATGAAAAACTATGAATATATTCCATATGAATATTTCTGTCAATAATTTGACACAGATAGATTATATGTGATAGTCATCCTATAAAATGCAAAAGTTATAACTAATATCTGTTAACTGTCTTCTACCAATTTGCTGATGTATATATGTTTAGTAATAAAATATTCATGTATACATACATATGTTTCTGTAAATACCTCAGGCACTCTTTACATACATTGCAGAACATTATTTCACTTGTTCACTCACCACGGAAAGCAGAAAAGAATCAACAGACAAAAGGAATGCTTGGTACCAGAGATATTATGAATATATATGCCATATGTGTAATAATTATATTACAAACGTGAAAAACAAGATGGTTATGAGATACTACTCCATTGTTTCAAAAGAATGCATACACAATGCTGGAAAAAACTTTCCTCTGACAGTTGTTTTCTGACAATTAATTTTTTTGCATATGCTTGCATCTGTTTGCCCATTAAATATGAAAAATGTGCATTTGAATCAGAATTATGCAAATAGCTCAAAACTGAGTAACATCTGCAAAACGGCTTCGATGTAAACTGAAGATCACATCATGAACAGATAATTGAGGTCTATCTAGTATGAGCAGAGATATTGATAGTTGTTTCTATACTCATAATAATAAAATATATGCATTATCTAATTATTGGTTCAGTAAATTTAGCTCAGGTAAAAACTGTCTAGCCAGGTAATCTGAAAATGAGAAATTCTGTTCAGGCTAAATGTTAATGAGGTAACGGGTTAAGGAAGATTGGCTACTCATGCAGACTAACATATAATAAATCTAAAACTAATTTAATTTGCCAGCCTTTTTCAGAATTGCACAATTCCTTTTTTTGTGTCATTTCCCTTTTGACTTTCTGGATACCTATATTATACACCTCTACCTGCAGTTAAGGGAAATTATTGGATATAAAATTATAGATCTCTGTATCTTTTCTGCACAAATATATTCTCTATAGAAATAAAATAACAAATTGTTCAAATAGACAGTGAATAACCACAACCATTAATGTACCCAGTGACCACTGCTTTTGAAAAGATGTATATTTTAAGAGAGGACATGTTGTGTGACCTTTGCAGTGCATTATAATTTCTCTGTCACTAATGTTTTTTCATAAACTTGGATTATTTTTATTTAGCAACTTGTTCTCTTGTTATTCAGTATTCTAAATGGTCAAAGGTTGTGCATCAGGTGTATTAATCTCCTAAATGAGCCAGCTAATATGAAGCTCAGAGTTCCAAAAAGATGTATTCTTCTTTTCCTTCTTCACTTGCCATTTTAGTTAGATGTTGTATAATCAGAGTACTGCCATGATGATTCAGTGCTTGTTTTACTGACCTGCTCAGCTCTGCTCCACTTCTACAGATCTGTACATAAAAAAATAATCTGCAATAGTCTTTTAGAAATCCAGAGCATCAAATATTCCCAAACAATCTAATCGGCACTGCATGCAATCAATAGCCAAAGAGGGTCTATATTAGAACACCAAAGTCTTAAAACTTCAAATGTTCTAATATCGACCCCTATTCAGCGAATGCTTAAAATATCGAACATGCAGAATAGCAATTTTTTTCCCAGGGAAAAACTTTGCTGTTCCGAAACACATACACACAACACAAGCACACCAAAAAACAGCAATCCACACACATACACTTAAAATCCTACATCTAACCCTACACTAAACTGTACATACACTACTATCTATCCACTTACCTTAACCCAAACCCTAACCCTAAGGTCCGTCACTATCGCACACTCACCTCACCCGCGCCCTAACCCTAACTCACCTCCCCTGCCCTAACCCTAACTTCTGTCACAATCGCACACTTACCTGACCTGCGCCCTAACCCTAACTCACCTAACCCGCGCCCTAACCTTCACATTCACACAATTGCACACTTACCTGAACCCGACCCATAACTTTCCACCACAGTGCTGAAAATAGCAAAGTGACAAAAAAGGCCAACCAAATTCTTTCCCTAGGAAAAAAATCGGTGTTCTGCAGCTTCACTATTTTTAGCGTTCGCTGAATAGGGGTCGATATTAGAACATTCAAAGTTTCAAGACTTCGATGTTCTAAAATAGACCCACCAAAGCAATGGCATTTGTTAGTGAAATAAAAAAAAAATCTTTATCATATCTCAGTGTCCAAAACACCCCTTACCTCATAGACTTGTCACATTGTATAGTTCTATCACATTGCTGCAGTTGTAGCTGACTACAGCACTGCTAAGCCACAGCACTACTGGGAGGAGAGGGTTCTTACTCTATATTCTCCAGTATACCCTCATCTTTCAATGCTTTTAATCTTGCAATTATTAAACCTTTAGTGTAGCAACTGTACAAGAGTTTATGCAACTATGCTTATCAGCAGTGAGAATGCTTGAAGTGTCTATTTCTCTGCAATGCAAAGTCCTCTGAATTGACTCATGTAAATCTTGGGTGCTCTTGTCTTAAAGATTTTTCTTAAACCAACAATTCTCTACACCTAAAAGACAATCTAAGTTTGACTCCTTTGTAACAAGGTTAGGCACTGCCTGAATAATCTCTGCCTTAGCAGACTCTGCTTGAATCTTAGCATCATCCATTTACATACCCAGTTAAGACTCTTCTGTCATGCCTGAGAGTTGTTGGCCTTAATAGCAAGCCCTGGCTTTTATAGTATTCTCACATCTCCTTAATGTTTTAAGCATGTTCATACCCAAACTAACTGTAGAGTGTAATATCATCCAAATAAGCAAGAGAGTAGTCCCCTGCTTCTGTTAGGACGTGAGCTACCAATCTCCAAAATGTTGCTGGGGCTGTCTTCATCAAAAAGTGCTTCTTGATGAATTTATACAATGCAAAGGAGTTATAGAAACAGATGTTAAAAGTACCTACCCATAAACTTTGTTCAGGTCAAGGACAGATTCTTAGTTCCATCCAGTTGCACTAAGGCTTCATCTATAATGGGCATGAGGGGAAGGGCGGCATATGACTCTGCGTGACTATTTAGTTTCCTATAATCTACACAGACCTTGGTTCTGCCCTATTTCTTTGGCACCTCCATCAACTGTGTGGCCCAAAGAATGTTGGACTTCTGGTTTATTCCCAGATCCAACAGCTCTTGAAAGTTCTCTGTCAGTGTCTGATTTACTTGCCCAGAATATTTATAAGGGGTCTTTTTGATTTGTTGCAAGGGTCCTGTGTCCACCAGGTGTGCACCACCAGCTCAGTGCATGCTAGATTAGAAAAAGCTATATCTGTAAACACCTCTAGCAAAACCTCAGGACTCGTGAAGCTGGTAGGAGATAGCTGATGTGAAAGGCCTACATCGTCCATTGAGGTGTCAAAACTGCTATCCTTTACACAGACATCTCACTCCACCATTTCTTATTTTTCTCTCTTAGCACATATTTTACTTAATTTCAGACCCACAAGCTTGACTACTACATCACATGTAAATATGCATATATTTCAGCTCTACGTTAAATATCTTCTCTGTACTAGAATTATATCTTTGTATTTATTGTTGTACGTATTATAAGACCATGTTTTTTGCTGTACTTACAAATATTTTTGTCATGCTACTACATTTGTCTGTATAACTATTGGAGCTTTTCTCCTTGGGTCTCCACTGAAAAATAGTCTTCTGGCTCAGTTTGGACCAACCCGGTTAACAAATTTCAAATAAATAAATAATTAAAACTGAGACTCCCTGAGAATTTGTACTACAAGAATCCCATCTGGTTCCTCCTCTATCCCACATGCAGATGCTGAGTCCCTGTCATGGCAGGGCTTCATCATGCTTTGTCATGTTAACATTGCAGCTTTTGTGCTTCTGTCTATTGCCTGAAAACTCTACCATATAGTTGATATCACTTTCTGAAAACAGTGAAGGGAGATTCCCATGCTGGCTGCAATATTTTTGAACAGAAATAAGCACCATCAATTTTTAGCCAATTGCAGCTTCATTTTATTTTTCCTGCCAGAACAAAATATGGGCAGTTAGCTGGTGGGGCATGAGAAAACAAAACAGAAAATATATGTAAAAGGTACATACCTACTATCCACTTCCATACTAAAAAAGGCTGCCTTTTTCACAGGAATGTAGTCCTGTAGCCAAATGAATTAGAGTAGCTTTCTTAACATTATGGCCTCCAGGTAGTACAGAATGTATTTAATATTCTGTTAAATATATTCTGTCTTTTAGGCAGTCCAGCAAGTCCTTCAGAACCCTGCTTTTGGTGTTTTTGATATAGATCTAGGAATGCAAATAACCGTCTTGCTTTGAATTTCTAAAAGTCTCCTGCCCTTTCAAAATCAGATCAGTAATGCCCCTAATAAACCCTTCCCTTATCACTAAAGGCAAATTAAAAAAGGTACATTTTTTACTTACGTAAAAAATGGTATTTAACAATTTAAATAATTTTCTTCTCACAAACCAACGTCACTTCTTTGGGACCCTCATGACAGCCTGTCACAAGACATCAGATTACCTAAATAGCACCATTAAAGTCAAAATTTGCAAGATAATCTCTGCAAAAATACATAGCTAATAGGAGTTCCTGAAAGCTAGGGCCTTGGTCTCTGATGGTTCACACACGATATTAACTTTAGTTCACACAATAACAAATTGCCAATCACCAACATAAATAATTTTATGTTTTGATTACCTGGTCTTCTATAGAAATGGTTTCTCACTTTCCTGCATATCTGGTATATATTTTCATATTGAAGAATTTAATAAAAGTTGCCAACTAATCCTGCAAAGTAAACTAGGAAGTTTGGGGATGTTAAAATAGAGACGTTCTACAGTGACAACAAAATTTGCAAAGGAGATGCGTTTTTTTTTTTTTTTTATCTAGGATCATATGTAACTTCTAAAGTTCACCCACAATTTAGAGCTGCATTGCACAGAGTAAGATAGGGAGTGCAAGATGCTATGTGACAACAGTAAACACACTGGCATTTATCCCACCTCCTAGAAACATATGCATGCAATTCTCACCAGGTTTTGCTCCTAATCTAAATGTATTCTTCTTACAGTCTTACTTAGCATTTGCTAATTCTGAAAATATACCTGTCCAACATGACCTTTTTTAAATATGTCTTGGGCCCCAAGGTAAATGTAACTATAGATAAACAGTTCTGGCAATCAACATATTGTGCACATAAAATGCTTTCATACAAAGAAAAAGAAGTTATGTCTTACCATAACGTTCCATCTGTACTGTTGATCCTCATTCAGTCATTACGCATGGCTATTGGTTCTGAGCTTAGAACCGAGCCGGCCATTTTCCAAGCTTGCGTCAGCTTCAAACTTTTGAGCTAAACTCTTACCCACAACTCCCCTCTCCCTGTTACCTCAGATTGAGTTTGCAAGTCAAAGAAGGTAGAGGCTACCTCTGGTCAAATAACCTAAGAGAACTGGATGATGAGATCCACTAGAAACCACAGGAGGGGGGAGGAGGGAGGGTCATAATGACTGAACGAGGATCAACAATACAGATGGAACGTTATGGTAAGACATAACTTCTTTATATGATATTGTTAATCCTCGTTCATTTCTTATGCATGGAACAGAGCCCCCAGCTACCTCTATTCCTGGGAGGCTCTCATGGAAGGAAATTCCTGAGCACCATAGAACTGAAAGATGCTCTTCCCGTGGAGGCCAAATCCAATTTGTAATGACTGATGAAGTAATGAGGTGTAGCCCAAGTTGCAGCTGCACAGAAGTCATGTAAAGAAGCTCTGGCATGAAAGGCAGCAGAAGTTGCCACTGACCTTATTGAATGAGCTTTCATGGTAGTAGGCAATGAGATATTACGTTGTGTATAAATAAAGGTCACACAGTCCTTTAACCATCTAGCTAATGTGACCTTAGCAACAGCAGATCCTAATCTAGGTCCAGAAAAGGCCAAAAATAACTGGTCAGATTTACGAAAAAGTTTAGTCCTGTTTAAGCAAAAACGTATTTGCCTGTGTATATCTAGGGTATGTAGGTAATACTCTCCTCTGCTTGAATGATTGGGAAAGAAAACTGGCAATTCAATGGCTTGATTAATGGACATTTCAGAGATCACTTTAGGCAGAAATGACGGATTAGTTCTCAGAGACACTCTATCTCTATGAAAAATCAAGTATGGACTCTTGATACATAAAGCTTGAAGTTCAGAAATACATCTGGCAGAAGTAATAGCGAGCAAAAACAAGGTTTTCCATGATAAATACTTGAGGTTGCAAGAAGAGGCTGGTTAGAAAGGTGACATTGTCAGAGCTTGTAGAACTAATGATAAATCCAATGGTTGAATAGGTTCTCTAAAAGGTGGCTTCAGATGATTCACACCTTTTATAAAGGTCTTGCACAATTTATGAGACATAAGAGAGGTATCTTGGACACCTTCATGAAAATTAGAAATTGCAGCCAAATGAACTCTAATGGTAGAGGCCGATAGACCCGATTGAAACAGGTCGGCCAGATAGTCTAATATTATCGACACTGATGCTGAAAAGGGGTCTACTTGTTTATCTTTCAGCCAATAGGTAAATCTTTTCCACTTGCTCAGATAAGTAATTCTAGTGGAAGACTGATGAAAAGCAATGAGAATATCACGTACTGGTAAAGAAAGATCATTCTGCCTGGTAATCAAGGGAATTGGAGTAGCCAAGCTGTGAGCTTCAGGCTGTTCAAGTTGGGATGAATCAGGTTCTGTGGATGTGAGATCAACTCCGGGGTTGGATGGAGAATCTATGGTCAATTTAGTAGGTGAGGCCAAAGGAAGGAGAACCAAATCTGTCGAGGCCAATATGGTGCTATGAGGATCACCTTGCTCTTCAACTGACGGGCTTTCTTCAGAAACTGGGGAATGAGGGGAAAGGGTGGAAATGCGTAAAGAAGACCCGAGGGCCAATCATGGACTAGAGTGTCCCTGGGTGACTGTCACGCAGGGGGAATCAGGGCAAAGTAGTTGCTGCATTTGTAGTTGGTTGGGGATGCAAAGAGGTCGCAGCAAGGACAGCCCCAGCGGTGGAAGATCTCCGCCGCTATCAAGGGATTCAGGGACCACTCATGAGGTTGAAGAATGCACCTAATGAGTCTGTCTGCTATCATGATGGAACTCCTGGGAATATACGTTGCTAGAAGAAAATGGTTGGTAGCCATCGCCCATTGCCATATCCTCATGGCCTCTCAACAAAGGGGGTAAGATTTGGTTCCACATTTCTTGCTTGATGTACCAGACCACCACCATGTCGTCTGATTGAATTGCAATTGTCCCAGATGGCAGCAGGGGATGGAATGCTTGCAACGCCAGAAGCACTGCCCTCAGCTCTAGAACATTTATATAGAGATGGGCCTCCAGTTCGGACCAAGTGCCTTGGACTGTCTGTCCCTGACATAGCCCCCCCACCCCATCAGGGAGGTGCCCGTGGTCACTGTGGCCTTGGAGAAGAGGCAAGACCATTGTGAGAGATTGTGTGTCATCCACCAATTTAAATCCTGTTTGCACCGGTGGGTTACTCGAATCATGGCTGAAAGAGGATGCTGAAAAGGATACCATTGGGTGAGCAGTAGCCATTGTAGAAGCCTCATGTGAAACTTGGCCAGGGGAACAATGGTGATGGAGGATGCCATGGAACGCAACAGCTGTAGAACTGAGTGAGACGTTGATTTTTCCATTGAAAGGATTGAAATTAGTTGTTGCTGTATCCTTAGAATTCTGTGCTCTGGAATAGCAGCTCTGCAGTTTTTTGTGTCCAAGATAACCCCTATGAATTCTGTCAACTGAGATGGGGTGAGATTGGATTTCTGCCAGTTTATGGTTATGCCCAACCTTTGAGCAGCAAGGAGAGAGTATGCCAGGGCTTTTTCCAGTAGATGTCTGGTGGGGGTGGAAATGAGCCAGTCATCTAGGTATGGAAACACCTGGAGTCCTTGAAGTCGCAAGTGAGCTGTGACAACTGCCATGCACTTTGTGAACACTCTGGGGGCTGTAGAGAGTCCGAAGGGCAGTACTCTGAACTGGTAGTGACTGGCTCCCGCACGGAAGTGCAGAAATCTTCTTGATGGCCTATCCACCTTTATGTGGTCGTATGCATCTTGAAGATCTATAGAGCACATCCAATCATCTTTTTCCAAAAGCGGGAGGATAGACTGTATTGTGACCATCCGGAAAGTTTTTACTCTCACAAACTTGTTCAATACACTGAGATCCAAAATTGGTCTCCAGTCCCTGGTTTTCTTTGGCACCTAAAATAGTCTTGAGTAGAATCCGGATCCTATCTGGTCTGGAGGGACTATTTGGATGACGCTCTTTCTTAGCAGCTTTTCTATCTCTAGTGCTGCTTCTTCCCTTTGACTGGGTGGAAAGTCGGGAAGATTTTTTGAAGGGACGGGACAAAGATCGAAGGGGATATGATAACCTCTGGTTATAATCCTTTATACCCAGGAATTGGTGGTGATGGTTAGCCAGTCATACAGGTACAAGGAGAAGCGTCCCCCAACCACCTCCAGAGGAAAGGAGTTAGGCCGCTCTTCAGGAGCGCTGATAGGATTGACCAGGGAAGGAATCCCTGGAACCCTGGTTACACAGACCGCCTCTGCCCCAAAAGGAGCGTCTTCCCTGTGAGTTTCCCCCTCTGCCTCTGGGGGAGAACTCGGTCTGTGTGTCATGGAAAGGACCCTGAGATTTCTTGAACCATATCTTCCCACTCTTTTGGTTTTGAAAGAAAGCATGTTGAGGGGAAAAATAGCGGACACCTATGGCAGAAAGGGTCTTACTGTCCTTTTCACATCTGGCAAGTGTGCCTTTAACTTTGGGCCCAAACAACAAGGAGGCCTCAATGAGGGCATTAAGAAAAGAAGACTTAAAGGGTTCCGGAAAGTTGCACAAGTGCATCCAGGCATGTCGTCTCAAGACCGCAGTTGAACCCACTGCTCTAGCTGCTCCTTCTGATGTGTGAGATATCAGTCGGATAGAGGAGTTAGATATAGATTCAATGGTGGCCAGCTGAGAGGCCACTTTGTCATGGACCTCATCAGACATGGCAACAGCCAAGGTTTCAGAGAGCTCAGAAACTAGATCCCTTTGAAACCTGGTAAAATGTGCCATATAATTCAGGGACCTTATAGCAAAGGTTGCTGATGCAAAGGTGCACTTCCCTATCCTGTCCAGGGCCCGGGACTCTTTGTTAGGTTGATGGACAGTCTGGCTTTCTTCTTCTGCCAGATCCTTTTTTGTTGCGGCTGCCACCACCAAAGCATCCACAGGAAGACCTTTGGACCAATGGGGATCCGAAGCAGGAGGGGACAAGATCTTATCTGGCCTCCAGGGAGTAGCTTTGATGGTATCAGGAGCCTTCCAAGCATGCTGCACGATGAGCCAGACAAGTTTATCGGCAGGTGGAGTAACCCAGGAGGTAGGAGGCCGGGCACGAAAAGCCTGCAGGATTACAGATTCCTCAGAGGTCGGATTAGAGGACTGCCAGTCACCTCTCTGTTTCAGGATTTTGAGGATATCACCAAAAGATACCTCAGAGCATGACCGAGGGGATCCTTCCCCTCATCGAAATCTGTGTCTTCAGTGAGTGACTCCTCTGTAGAGTCCATGTGCTTCCTCTTACATTAAGTTTTCCGGTGGACCTCCTCAGAGGGAGAAGTTGGAGAAGTCAGCAGAAAAGGGTATTCCTGAAGGAATATATCCTGCGGCCCTTGCACGCGGTGTCCGCTACATTTGACTTGTGAAACCAGTGTACCAGAGGAGGACGGAGGTATAGACAGTCCAGTATCACCAGCAGCAGTGAAAGCCTTCTCAATCAGTTGGAAGGCTGGTCGATCTGAAGAGGAGTGTATGTCTAGGACAGGGGTCACCCCTCAACTTCACTGAGAAGAAAAAAAAACAGCATCCCACCACAATGCTACTGTCATAAATTAAATAAAATAATTTAATAAATATGAAGTGTACTTATGCTGTAGGCAGTGTGTATTGCTGCCACTGCCTACAGATCCATCTGGTTTTCAGCCAGGCAAAAGTGGAAGCACAACCAATCACAGCATTGGACTTCTACAGAAAGCTTTCAGATGCTAAGTTCAGTTGCCACCTTCCACCAAGCCATGGCAATGGTCACTTTAATATCATCAGCCTCAGCCTGTCACTTGTTTTCTTATACTTACTTCTTCCCATAATTTTCGATCTTCCATCAACAAAATATGGAACATAATATCTCTAAGAATTCAGAACAAAAGGCAAAATATGAACATTTACTGACAATTTAGGAATCTTGTAGCATGGCAAATGAAAGAACTGATCTGATATTGCCTATTTTCATTCTGTCCTCACTTGATGGTCTCAGGTCCAAACCATCAGATCTAACTTGGCCGTTGCAAAATCCCATAGAACTTAGAACTCTCAAGCTTCTCCCTTACTCAGAATCCACCAACCCCAATTACCTCAGATCTTGCTTGGCATGTCCAGTGAAAGACATGATTGCTAGTCTTTCAAGCTTAATGTTAGATGAGGGTATTATTTCCTCTTTTTACTGTTGTGTTTCTTGATTGTTTTCTTTTTTATCTTTCTAGTTATAGCATATGCTATAAAATACTATAGTAACCATTTTCTTTTTCTCCCTTTCCCCTGTACACTCATCATAGCTCTTCGCTACCTTTATAGGTGGATCTTTCTTTTCCTTTCCCTTTCATTAAAAAAAAAACCTTTATAGTTACACTGTTATTTAGTTAGAATGTTTAAAGTTTGGGTTTTTGGAGTGTATTCCTGTCCTTGTTATTGGTTGTTAGTAGTTGTTAGAAAATCTTGTTAAAATGTCAGAAAAAGATAAAAGTCCTGCAGTTTTTAAAAAGTGTGGAAATGTGGCCAGAAAATACCATTTGCTTGTACTGTCTTGGACCCCTTCATCTCCAAGAAAACTGTTCAATTTGTCATGCATTCAACCCAAGAGCTCTGGTCGATTGCATAAACAAATTAATATTGAAGGGTTTACTTCCTTCTTCCAGTGGTATGCATTATCTGAAGCTTCTAAAGAAAAATTAGGAAAATTTCTCCCATTTCTCCAAGTACTTTCACTGCTTTTTCTATCTCCTTGGGGAAGTCTTTGAAAAGGTCTGTTACAGATCCATCTGTTCCCTGAGATCCTAAGAAGAAAAGACCAAAACTTCCAGATCCATCTTCATCCTTGGATCGGAGACATATAAAGAAACAATCCTTGGATCTGACTGTCTCTTTGGATCTGATAAGCCTAAAAAGTTAAACATACATTGGATCAGTGTCCCTTGAATCTGACACATAGACCTAAGGATGTGGTAGTTTTACCCAGAACAAAATACTCCCCCTCAGTGGACCCAGTTCCCTCAAGAGTTCCTTCTCCCTTCTTAGAGAGGCCAATATCTCCTTCATGAATTTCTACTCACTCTTCCAGAAGCCTTATGGTAGATTATGTGGAGAGGTTAGTGAGAAAACAACCTCCCTTCAACAAATTTGTTATACAAAGAATTTCAAACCCCAAGACCTTATAACTACACTAACTTACTGCAATTGGACACCTCTCTCAGACCTCCCCCCTAGACAATGCAATAGATTACTTTAACACTATTTTTCTGAGAATACCAATTCACCTTGCCCTTACCAGAATAGGAAGAAGTCCAATTGTTACCCCTGGCTCACCAAAAGTACTTGACTACTCGTAAAACATAGAGACAAGGCATGGGAAGCATGACGTCACATCTAAACAAATGCAAATAGACAGAAATACCTCAAGTTAAGAAACAAAGCCAAAAAACAAATAAGAACAGACAAAAAAAGCACTACTCAGACATCCAAGCAAAACACAACACTAACCCACAAAAATTCTAGGCAGTCATTAATAAAATCCTACAACCAGGAAAAAACAGTACTCCACCCCAAATATCATTACCAACACTGACAATATTGCCACTCAGTTTAACCAATACTTCCCAAATCCATTTTAATCCTCACAAACACCATTTCCCCCACAGCATATTCTAATCCCAAGGCCTCAACAGCAGACCAAAATTACTTCTTCCTGCAACTGGTCACAAGCAACACAATTTATAAATATTTGACAAAACGTAAACCCACAACCCTAGCAGCCAATACACTCCCAGCAGAATACCTCAACTCTGCAGCCAAAGCCATCTCATACCCTGTCTCCCTATTAAATAATAGGTCAAACTCTGAATAATGCATCCCAACCCTCTGGAAAATTTTACACATAATACCACTTCATAAAGGTGGCAGCTCAGCTGAACTCTCTAACTACAGACCCATTTCCATACTATCCCCCCTGTCAAAAATCTTTGAGAAATACATGCATTCCCAAATTCTAAACTATCTCCTAACTAATAATCTCCTGGCTAAGACACAACATGGATTTTTTTCTAATTGCAATACCACCACAGCCCTTATTAGCATTTCCAACACTGTAAATCAACAATAGAACAATGGTAACCTGGTCTCCACTATCTTTCTAGATCTCTCCAAGGTGTTTGACACTGTCTCTTATGCCAAACCCATAACTGTACTCTCAAAACTCAGTCTTAACAACTCCACACTATGGTTCAAAGAATATCTATCTAACTGCCAGCAAGCCGTAAAATGGCAAAACTCCCTATCTCATCTTCTTCCTGTAACTATAGGTGTCCCACAAGGATCCATCCTTGGAGCTCTAGTCTTCACATTCACCATATTTACCTATCACCTTCACAAACTACTCTCCATACCAGTCTGGTCCAGTATGCTGATGACTCCACCCTAATCTGCTCTGCATAAAATTACCTAGGAATTCTTTTCTGCCATAAAAGCTTGGTTATCCCACTCACAACTAGTATTCAACTCTAAGAAAACACAACTAATGCTATTTCATCATTCAAAAGCCACAGGCCCCATTACCCCATTAAAAATGATCTCTTCTAACAGTACCCCCATCACATCAGTCTCACAAACCAAACTATTAGGAGTAACCATGTATCACAACATGAAATTCGACATGCATATAGCACAAACAATAGCAAAAGTCCATAAAAAACTCAGAACCCTCTACAGAGGCAAAAACTACCTCAACAATAACAGTAAAGCCATTACTGCAAAAACCCACGTACTCTCTACGCTACTCTATGCTTCCCCCATACTAATTAATCTAAACAAAGGTGACTTAAATAAATTAACCAACTGCTATAACAAAATTGCAAAGTTTGCTACCAAACTCAGCTTTCAGGACCCACCATTGTCTAGCCCTCAAATAATTATCCTGGCTGGAAGTACCAAACTCACTGACCAATAACCATCCTTCAATTGCTCACCAAATCCTATATTACCCTGACAAAAACAGGCCTACAAGGTCTACTAAATCACTACAGTAACAATTGTCTATTAAGATTCTTGAACAAAGCGCAGTTGAAATATCCAGAAGCCGGAATTGTTCATGTGACTCCCTGTACTCTAATGTTATTCCAAACATATGGAATACCCTTCCTCTAGAAATCAGGATCCTAGACAGAAAGACTTATCTGGTTCTACTTAACCAGCTCAAGAAAATCTACCTGCTCAGACCCAGGATAAGCTCCGACCAAATCAAATAGTATGCCTTACTCTATATATACTCCCACTAACATAACTTAGGCATTCCTACATTATAACCTTCTTCTTCTGAAATGCAACACACATATCTCCTATTCTAAAGGCAGAACTTTATATCCTATCCCTTTAAGACAAGCTCATCACAGGGTATACTATTCAACAACTTCTTCTATTGTATTATCATCTTAGAGGTTGCTCTTTGTTAGAAACTTAAAAATGACCTCACACAAGTTGCTTTATGTTAGAAACTCATTAACTGCCTAAGTCTACATTTGTACTAAATACTTGTTCTTATACAGGTTTTGCATGTAATACCCACTATTTCCAATGAAATGTATTGTATTACATCTACTTTTTTATGTGCATTCATTAAGTGTTTTGCTTTATCTTAAAATTGTATCTTCATAGGATCATAGGAGGTTACTAGGCTATTGGCCCTGAGGCCCTTATAAGCCTAGCCAAGAATTTAGCTCATGCTTAGAAAAATCAGCACCCAATGACCCTGTCCAGCAGGGACATGGATGGAATCCCATGGGTATATTTTCTGTTTCTCATTCAGTTATCCAGGTTGTGCTTAAAAAGGGGTAAAGAAGTACTCTGCTTGATAAGGGAGTGTCTGGGACACAAATCTGTCCCACCAACAAGTCTTGATGTCATAGACCAGGTTGAGGCCACACATGTGGGTTATTTGAGTGGAGCTTGACTTGCAGATATGCAGCAGTCCCATCAAGGTGGGGTCCGTGATCACCTTGTATGCCAGACAGAGGTCACCTCTGTGGAGTCTGCATGAAACTAAGTAGAGAGATAGAGTTTTTAACCCTATCTGTGTATGGTAGATGTTTGAGGCCCTGGATTCTCCTGGTGAGGAACCTCTGTGATCTCTCCAGCTGCTGCATGTGCTTTGTGAGGTACATGCCAAAAGGGGCATTGTACTCAATAATGGATGTTATGACCTCCTTGTCCCTGGATGAGATACCCTTACTTATGAGATGGGCCATGTAGGCTTTCCGTACAACAGATGCAACATGGTGGTCAAAAGTCAGGTTGCTATCAACCTGGGTGCCAAAATCCCTCATGCGTGATTGCATGCTTAGGACATTGTTATTAATGTGATAATTTGTAGGGATGTCACTCTCCCTAAAGGGGATGATGATATATATTTTTAGTGTTCAACTCAAAGCCATATTTCTGGCACCAGTCATTTGTTTGAGTGAGAACCTCTTAGAGGATGTCCACATCACTAGGGGAAGTGATGACAGCACCCAGCTTGCTGTCATCTCCAAACTTGGTCAGCCATACCCCACTGGCATTGGGCTGCACCTCAGAAAAGTATATCCAAAATAACAGAGGCCCCAAGACCGAACCCTGGGTTACGCCGTTTGTTACAGATCTACTGCTTGAGGTGGCTTCCCATATTTTGACTGCATGGGTTCGATCAATGAGCCACTTTGCTACCCATCTGGTAACATATGGATTGATGCCTAGTTGAAATAGTTTATCTATTATGCCTGAGTGGCAAATAGTGTCAAAGGCTTTGGCCAAAAGTGTGCACTGTCTTGCCCTCGTCCATGGCTTTCTAAACTGTCTCAAAGAAGTCGACCACATTTAGCAGACATGACCTCCCCTTGATGAAGCCAAACTGTGTGGAATCAAGTGTTTGGAGGATGCCAATGTCCATGTTAATGAGGTTCATGATAATCCATTCCATGGCTTTGCAGATCAGGCTAGTTAGGCTGATGGGTCTATAATTTCCAGAATTGGTGGACACTCCACCTTTAGGTAAAGGGATGACAGTGGCTGTCCTACACTCAGCTGGGGTGAAACAAGTACTCAGGCTTTGTTTGAATAGGGTGCCTAATGGTGCTGCAAGTTCCTGCCTGAGTTCATGTAGGATGCAGCCTGGAATGTTACCAGGTCCCATGGAGGCTGTATTTTTTGCCTTTGCGAGAGCAGTGATGACCTGTTCCCCAGATATAAGGGGAAGGTGGCAGGTACTGGGGATGTCCTGATTTACTCCTGGGGGGCAGAGGGGTAAAGTTTTCGCTGAATCTGTCAGCCAGCAAGTTTTCTATAGCTACAATATTTGTATATGTGATGTTCTTGACCACCAGTTCTGATCACATCTGGGTGCTTCCTTTAAGGCTGTGGACATATGTGAAGATGGCCTTATGATAGTCTCTAATAGATCTGGTCAATTTGGACTTGAAGTTTACTTTGGAGGATTTTACTAGTGCTCTTATTTGTTTGTTCAGGCTAAGGAGACATTGCTTCCAACTGAGCACCTGCTCCTTCTTGGTCTTGGACAGCAATTTTTTTTTCCTTTTGTTATGAGTTTCTTTATTGCAGATGTCCACCAGACAGGTTTTCGCTTCCTTGTGGAGGATGATTTAGTGCTTTTGGGTATTCCTGATTCCATGCATCTTTATAAATGCTTGTATAGTGCTTTGGTGTAGTTATGGATATTTGTACCAGTTCCTGTAGAGGGGGAGAAGGCTGTGAAGCTGTTTATACCATCCCTCAGGAACTGTTATCAGCTTTGGAGGAGTTTTATGTCTGCTCCTAGCTAGAGTGGAGGTCAGGGAGATGGTGACTTTGAAAGTGATTGCTTTGTGGTCGGATCTTACAAAGGAGGATGATACTATAGGGATGCTGCAGTGGTTACTCATGTTGGTTAATACCAAGTCCAAGATATTATCAACTCTTGTGGGGGTATCAACTAGCTGTTCCAAGGCATTTGCATTGATAACATAAAGGAATCTCTGGGCATTTGTGTTCTGGCATGAGTAGTTCTTCCAGTCTATGTTTGGGAAGATAAAGTCGCCCAGGATCAGGGTAAAGGGTTGAATCTTGATAGAGTCGAACAAGTCCAAATAGGTGGAATGGGCATCTTGAGTTAGATTTGGGGGCCAGTAGCTAGCTATGATTTGAATAGGGGTCTTGTCAATGGTTAACTGTGCCTGGAGAGTCTCCTGTGCTCATTCTGTTTGACCAGCATGGAGGTATGTATGTTTTTAATGCATATTGAAACTCCACCTCCTTTGGCTTTACTGCCCACAGTTTGGGGTCTGAATGAATGATAGGATGAGTAACCAGGTAATGCTGGGCTGCTCTCTGCAGCTTTTAACCAGGTTTCTGTGACTGCATAGATGTCAGTATTTTCCAGGGCTTGGAATGCTTGCAATGAGTTTCAGTTTCATGTTTAGATTCCTAGCATTTAGCAGTATGACCTTTAATTTGTATTTTGTTGAAATGTTTATGTTGATAGTTTTAGCCTCATCAACTTTTCCTAAAAAAGGCACTATAGGATAAGTAAAAGCCTTTGCCAGAAGCCCAGGTGAGACAGATGTAGGCCCATCTCTGGCAAAGCATCATGGCCTGTTGATCAAATCTTCCCAGGCTGCCAGGTACTGGATCCCCCTGGAATGCCATCAGCAACTAAGCCAATTGTTAAAGTCAATCATTTTCTGTTTGTATTGAGGCATCATGCTGTCTAAGGCTAGGAACATACCTGCCTGGTACACATAATTAGCAAGCTCAATCATGCCTCTCTTTATATAGTCAAGCCAGGTACATCTCAAGTCTTTCACTCCAGCATGGACTATGACAGAATCATAACAGTACCTGTTGTTGAGAGACTTGAGTGCGCATGTGATGTGGCAAATTCTGGCACGTGACAGACAACTAACCATGACTTTTTCTTTGCCCATCCTGGTGAGAGGCACATCTGTGTGTCTCACAATGGAGTCTCCTTTGACTAATATGTTGGGTTTATGGTGAACCCTTAGTGGCTGTGAGGCACAGGTGTATGGACTATGCATGGTATGTGGTATGGAAAGCTGTGGCAATTGTGTTTGTTTTTGCCTTGGAGGTCTCCTTTGTTTGGGTATGTTTATGGGGTGGACCTCTGCATATGTAAGTGTTTGTTGTGTAGGTGTAGGTGGTGTATGATGTGTAGTGATTGTGCTGACAACCTTTTCGATGCCAGGTATACTGGCTTGAGAGGGAGAGAGCTTGGACTCTAGATTCCTAATGTAACTGTATCTTTCACAAATTGTGTTCCTAATTGGTAGTAGTAGATGGCTGTCAGTGTACATGAGGCAGTTACTACACTGTCTCAGGATGCCCATATCAACCAGACTGGTAGGAGAACCCGTAGGAAACTGTCCATCCATATTTGTCAGAATCTGAGGGAGAAAGGCCAGGGAAAGCTAAGGGGTTGGGCCTAAAGCTCAAGTGTTTAAATCAAAAATTAGGAGCTTAGAATAGTACTTAAGAATAACACTTAACAATTTAGACAGGCTATAAACAAGTAGTAATAAATGCAATAGAAAAGATGCAGTTGAACACTTTAGAGAACAGGTAGCAAGTAGCAGGAAAAAGCAAAGCAAGATGATGTAACAGAGTAGTAGGAAGAAACACAAATTAGAAAAATGTAAGCAGCTGAAAAAAGTTTTTATTTTATTTATAAAGTAAAAAAGGGAGAGAGCAGGAACAGAAGATAATTCAAGGTTAAGGGACTAAGGGGTTTGACCTTCCCAAATGATCACTGTATTAAGTAGAAAGAGCTAAAAAAGATGGGACTGGGAGGAGTGTCCCAGATCAAATTTACATTTGGGGCAGGCAACTGCAAAAGCCTCCAACTTTAAGAACACAACAGCAATAGGGTAGGAAGGTGGGAGAAAAACAGTTTCAGCACAGACCAGAAAACAAAATTCTGCCAGCAAATATATAAATAATTCAGTCAAGCAAAAATAAAGACAGTGCAGAACTCTGAACAATTAAAGTGCCAAAAATATACTTATCAGCTCTATATTTCCAGAATGTTTGAAAAACACTCTCAGTCAGAACACAAGGAGATTCTAGCAATGATATGCAGGAATTTACGAAAAGACAATATTTTTATACTAGCAATACAAAAGCCAAGCCTTGAGACAATCAGATAGCACAAAAGCTGTTAGACAAGTTTTATCAACTTTAAGAACACAACAGCAATTGGGTAGGAGAGTGGGAGAAAAAAAGTTTCAACACAGATCAGTAAACCAAATTCTACTACCAAATATATACATAATTCAGTCAAACAAAAATAAAGATAGTGCAGAACTCTGAACAGTTAAAGTGCCAACAATTCTTGGAGCTTAATGGGGATAATAGTTATTTCCTTTTAACTGTATTCTCCTCCAATTTCTTATGAATATTTTTTATGTATATTTTTATGTGTATGTTTCTGTATTGTTATTTTTTTTTTATTTTTTTTTACATTTGTTAACCGGGCTAATCTAGCTGGATATATTTTCATTTTCAGTAGAGGCCCGGGGAGAAAAGCTCCACACATAAACAACAGACAAAACGGGGAGAAAGGCTCAACAAATAAACACAAACAAAACAAAAATTGTTTACAAAAATTCAAGAAAGGTATCTTAATAATGTATGGAGCTTTTCTCCCCAGGCCTCCACTGAAAACGGGTATTTGCCTAGTCGGACTATCCCTGTACACAAATGAAAAATAAAATAAATAAAAATTCTCTTAGTGCAGAGACATTTAATGTTCCTTCTGGCTCCTACTTTTTTGGGTCAGGAGATCCGTACTTGCAATACTCCACTTTTACAAATTCCACCTCTGACTCCTTTCAAGGTCTCAGAACCCTTGGATGTGAATCATCTGGGCCTGTCTGCTTCAAATCCAATAATTATTTTGCCTACGTTCTAAGGCTTGCTTTGAGCTCTTTAGCTCAGTCAGATCCAAAGAGCTCTTTTGAGTCCAAGGGTTTTATAGCTATCTCTACACCCTAGAGCCTAGGCAATGGTTAGTTTGGCAAGAACCTTATCCTCAAGAGGACTATCCTCAGGGCAGGGAGGCACTGTGGATCAGAGTTTGACTGTCTCGGATCCAGACTCATATCCCTCATGGGGACGGTCCACCTTTGCGGTCATGGAGAAAGCCTTGTCTGGCCCCCTGACTCAGATGGCACCTACCCCCTCAGATCATCTTTCTACATCTGTACTGTCTCTGCATCTGGGTTCTCAACTATCCTCTCCATGGGGACAGCTGGTTCCAAACCCCCAGGATTCCCATCGGGGTATACCCAATTCTTCTGACACATCCCCAGAGTACCCTTCTGAGGAAGTCCTTAAGAAGAGAACATGCAAGAGGAAGCATTTAGATTCCCCCAAATCTGTTACTAAAAATACAGATTTTGATGAGTGTGAAGGATCCCCACTGTCACCTCTTGATGATGTCTCATTCAGAGACATCCTGGAGAACCGGAAAACAGAGATGTGGCTGCATGAGGCTAATTTCTAATGCAATAGGAAAAAAAAGCTCTAGATCTGTGGGTTCAGGTGTTGCTATTAGTTGACACACCTGGAAGCATTTATGTGATTTCTGGCCCCCTTTAAGTCTTTGTGTATGAATGGTCCTTTTGATAGAATCTCTCATTTTGGCCCTTAGAATAAAGATACTTTGTCTAGGTGTTAGAAGGATGGAAAGACCCTTGCTGCCATGGGAATACATTTATTTCAGCAACAATATCCAACATCAAGAAAAAACTTTAATAAGAAAAGCAAAGATCCTGGATTTTACGCCTGATGGCTGATCACCCCCCTGGCTTAAACAGTGCTGTATCACTAAAACCTATTTTAATTAAACTACAACAGAACAAACTTTGATTTCTACGTTCTATGTATTTTTATGTTTTTTAGTAATTTTTAATGTTGTTCTATCACATGGTTGGCTGGCTGTAGTCATGTGATGGTTTTGTGTTCCTATTTAAAGTTCTAACAGTTGATGTAAATGTGTTTTAGTATTGAAGAAGGGTGTGGACCCGAAACTTTGCTTTTCTTATTAAAGTTTTTTCTTGACGTTGGATATTGTTGCTGCTATTCCTTATTTTTACAGCAAGAACTTTGTTCTATCAATACATTTTTCACCCCTCAAAGATCTTTTTCAAGGAATCATCAAGGCAGGGGTAAAATGTGATTTAAAAAATCCTAAGGATCTTTCCAGGACACACATGAAGGAGGTCCCTCCAGAGGCAGCGGGGGGAACTCAAATGGTAAACACTGCCCATGGCACAGGTGGCTCACAAAGCCAAGGTTTTAGAGACTGTTTCTTTGGTAAACCTTTTCAGCATTCCTGAAAGGAGGCCCAATTATCCCCCCTCTGGAGGCAATCAGGGGGATGATTGTCCCTGTACTGGAGAACCTGCCTAGAAATAACAACAGATACTTAGGTGCAGAGGATTATTTCCAGAGGGTATATTATACCATTTCCCTTTTTATTTCCAATTCAAGAAAATTCCATGATGTTCCACTCAAAGACCACTAGCAGCAATTGAAATTCAAAGGCTGCTAGAAGAAAGAGCCATGCAAAAGATCCCCCCAGACCAGTCAGAATCCATAACTTACTCAAGGTTCTTTTTAGTGCCAAAGAAAACAGGGGACTTGAGACCATTTCTGGATCTCAGTGCATTAAACAAATCAGTTTGAAAGAACAAGTTCCGGATGGTCACAGTTCAGTTACTTTTCCATTTTCAGAAATGGCAATTAGATGTGCTCAATAGATCTTTAGGATGTGTACTAAATTGAAAGAGGAACAGATGATCCAGGAGATTTTTACCCTTCCAACTGGGAGACAGTTCAGAGTTCCATCCTTTAGTCTCACCACATCCACCAGGGTGTTTATCAAATGCACGGCAATTGTAGCAGCTCATTTGAGACTGCTGAGATTCCCGTGTTTGCATATTTAGATGATAGGCTCATCTCCACCCTGACCAGGCAGCAGCTCATTTTGACAAAAGAAAAAGTGATCCAGACAAAATCAACTATAGCCTCACTTCCACTCTCCAGAGTTCAAACAATAAGATCACAAGTAAAAAATTATAGTTTGCAGTACCAAAATCTCATCCCACTTGGTCCATCAGGCATTGGGGTCAATGGCAGCAACAATAACATTACTACCCGTAGCCAGATTTCACATGAGAGTTCTCCAATGGATGCTAGCCTCCTAATGGTGAATACTTCACCTTCCTTTCTCTCCTCTGATATGGATCAGCAGTATATGCAGGAGGGATCATATGTGGAGGATTCAGTCAGAAGAGGTTCAACAAGGCCATTTGTTTATTTCGCCTCAGCCCAAGGCCATTGTAATCAATGATGCTTTCCTCAAGTTGACAGCAGTGCTTCTAGCACTGCAGTCTTTTCAGAATGCTCTCCCTTTAAGAATGTTTGCATCAGCAAACAAGGAGGAACCAGATCTAATCTGCTGTGTCAAGAAGCACTCAGGTTTTGGCAATGAGCAATCTCTTTTAATTGCTTTCTTATAGCAATGCATATTCCAGGGAAGTTCAGCATTTTAGCAGACAAACTGAGCAGGTATGTGATGCCCCTGCACTGGCCCAGTAATCAAGGAGCCTCAATCCTCACCACTAGCTCCAGTGAGGGACTTACACATTGGGAGGATGACAAGTATACACACAGTAAAGTACAATTTCCCTTAAGAGCACATAGAGATCACACTCAGTCTGGGGCTGATTTCTCCCTCTTTATCCAGATTCCCAGTAAGACTCCCCACTGACACAGCTATAGGGTTATGATCTCAGCCGACTGTCCAAGCTAAGTCACCCAACACAAGTAGCTGTTCCCCATTTATGACACTGACACACACACACACATTGATGATAACACACACACACACACACACACACACACACACACACACACACACACACACACACACACACACACACACACACACACACACACAAGGCTAAGCTAGCAGTTTACTCCCCTGCTTCTAGACTATAAGGTAAAGCCAATACCACCACCCACCTCCTTATCTATCAGCTACTATAAGGCCCTTACCAAAGGGTGTCCACTACTACTGTTTACAAATAGTAAGTGTGACCAAGACTAAGGCTATTAGAGTGGTGTGTACAGTGTCACCAAATACATATGCAAGTACTCTAAAAAATATTTCTAAACAAACCAGCAACAATTAAACATTTTAAATATATTTAATAATAAATAATAATATAATAAGACAATAATCAACACAGTAATTACAGAGTTCAGAATCACAGGAAATATTTTAAAACAACATTGCAGGACAGTCTCAAATAAATACAGATAAAATCTAAACTAATCTTTACTATATTCCTGTCTTAAAATGCACAAAATCCCTCAGCCCCTTTCGAATCTCATCTGCGCTGCATCGAGGCCCCTCTCAAAGAAACCTGGTTCAAGGCTCCTGAGAGCCACAAACCTGGTTCACAGGTTCTAGGAGGTCCCCCTCATATCCAAATTCAAACTCCAAAACTCACCAGAGGCGCCAAGGACCATACAGTATCAAGACACCCCAAGGACTGGTGGCAACCCACACCTCACACCTCAAGACACCATCATCCCAGGCAACCATAGGCAAGACTGCTCTGCAAATTGTAGCATGTTACAGGCCACAGGCACTGCACATTGTCACTCACAACAGGCCAAACTCACACTACCAGGGAAAAAAACACTAGATCCTGAAAACACTAGAGGGGACATACCATACTATCATACTTCTCACTAACTAATACTGAATACCCACACCCTACAAGCCCAAACACCCAAAAAAGCCCAAACACCTAGTCCAAAAATCAATCACCAAACATAAACATACACTGATCTCATCACTTGATAACATGCCCACGAACATCATAGCACAAACATTAACACCGGAAGTTAACTACCCTCATACATGTTTAACACCTGATCAGATCCATCCCTGACCCACCTCTATCCCACCCACTCCAACCCCCCCACCAAAAAAAACTTCACAATAAGAAACTCTCAAAAGACTGACTTCACAAGACTAGACTGGTCAGACTTCCTTTCAGGCCCGAGCGGTGCCCCTAGCAAAAAAGCCACACACCTAAGACTTAAAACACTAGCGGACCTTCTACACCCACCCGCAGGACTGCATAAAGCAGGCAATGTACCACACAAAAAAGGCAAGCATCCAGTCACCCCAACCCCAACAACAAAAAACCCAACATAAGCAAAAGCACTATACAAAGCAACCATAAGCAAGAAAAACACAAATTGTACAAAATTGAACACTATAAGTAAAAAAATGAAAAAAAAAAGAAAAATCACAAAAATCGAGAAAAAAAAAAAAAAAGCAAATAAAAGAAGAAAATAAAAACTTGAAGAAGCCTTAGCAGAAATAGAAACCTAAACTTCCAGACTAGTCCAGAATGCCTCAGAAATGATGTCAAGATGACTGATCCTAGACTCTACAGATACTGCCAACATACTGGGAGCACTGGTCAGCAAACTTCTTCCCTCCCCCATCTATACCAAATGACCATAATATACCAAAATCTATACCCCCCCCCCCAATTTCCTCCCAAAAAGGAGATCCTCTCAAAACACAAAGCATTCAGCATCCATGGGCCATCCATGGCTGTGTGCTCCATGAAAACACAACTCAACATGGAAACCCACAGCGTCAGTGACCTTTTTAATGTACACACTCTTGGCTTTCAATCCAAACGCAACCCACAGACTTTGCAACTGCACACCTCAGTGCCCAACGTGTGCCTCCACACCAGCCAAATTACTGCCCATTAGCTTGAAGCAAGCTATCTCAAGGAGATTGATGGGAATTCATAAATAAAGACAATAAAAATTGCAGGACTTTGGATCATAAACTGGATTTTGTCAAGTTTGGCTCATGCCTTCTCTTCAATTGCAACTTTAAACTTGGTTGACTTTTTAGCCATCAATGAGGCATTGATGAGGAATGCAGGCCCCACTCTCGACCTGGCTAAGGCCTTCATACAATACCCCACTCGGTATCATTGAAAAACCTCTCTAGCCCAAAATACCCATACATCACAACATCAGATGGGTCAACTAACTGGAGTAGAACATACAGAACCACGAGAGTTGAGTGCTACATCAGGTCTCAAAGCTCGTCACAAGTGGTGTCCCACCAATCACAGAGTCAGGGGCACTTCTGTTTTTGTCACTGGCCTACTTTCCTTGCAAACACAGCACAAGCAAACTAACACAGGAGGGTAGTGGAAGACAAAGTTTGCATGGGGCACAAAGAAAACACATCTGACACAGATCACATCTGACACACATCACAGAGATAAGGGTCTCACAGAGGAGCCACTAACTGAAAGTTAAATGCCAAAAATGCATAGTCAAAAAAAAGCAAAATTACCCCTTAGAAAAAAAGGCTTAGGCCCACACTGCACAAGGTCCACCAAGCAACCAAGGGACAGGGACCCTGGTGACCCAGGTGTTAGTTGTCGACCGTAGCACACCCATGTAGCTAAAGTAGTTAAGAAGTCCTGCCCACCTCACTTAGTGATTCTCATCAGATCAAGTCTAGGTCATAGTCTCTCATAGTCTCCTCCTCTCATCACTCATCCCCATCAATGGTACAATGCCCCATTCCTGACCCGAATGCATCTGACCAGCCAGACTTGGCCAAAGTTCCTCACCAAAAGGATAAAAAAAGGAAAAAAGGCAAAAAAATGCTGCCCGACTGAAATGAACTCCAGTAGAGCTACAGCTAGTCGCTACCGCTTTTGCTGCCGCTAACCCTTCTCTGCTCAAAGGCTACAAGTCATAATACCATGTCAAACATGAATTTGATTCATATGCAAAAAAATCAAAATAAGAAAGGGATTGAAGGAGACGGGCGGGGCGGGAGACTTAAACGGCGTGCTGGAGGGATGGATGGATCACCCAAAGACTCCCTATGCTGTATGCTGTGGAACAAACAATGTGAGGCAGAGCACAGGCGGCTGGCCTTTCGCTGGCCTTGTTCAAGGAAGAAATTGGGAGGATCGGGAGAGACCAGGAATTATACCTCAGGAATTACCTCAGTTGAGGCACTACACAAAACAGCAAATATAATGGGTATAACTAAAATACTAAAAGTAAGCCACAAATAATGGGGGGGGCTTTATTATAATGCCCCTCGGGCAGATAGCCTAGTATGAACCTATGAACCTATGAACCTATATCTAAAATATACTATGCCCTAAATAACTTACTTACAGAGCAAGGCAAATGCAGATGAGTAGATGTTCTTGTTACTCCAAGTCAAGATATAAAATGCACAGACTTTCTCTCTCAGAGAGTTCTTAAATTAATATTCAACATTACTGCTGGGTTAGCCTGGGTGACATCACTCTTTGTCACCTGCCTTCAGTTCCCAGGCTATCAGAAACTTAAAAAAAATTAACATTTCTGTCTGAAAAATACATATCTCTCAGATGTTTGCTCAGAACTGGAAGTTGTAAAGCAATTAAATACTTTTACATGTTAGACCTAGTATTTACTTCTCTCCAAGACAATAGAAAGAAACTTCTAGCTCTAGACTTTGTGTCTGCTTGCTGCACTGAAACTACTTGTTATAGCACATTGTAAAGCACTTTTAATTTCATTTTATTTTCTTGAATTTTTGCAAGTTAACTCTGTATGTTCCAGCTTCTACTATTAAAGCATACATTTGCACAGGTATATAGTTTGTATATGTCTGTTCTTTTCCAATAGGGGACTCTGTTGTTATATTCTTAAAGCTCAGTACATAACATATAGTTCTCTTACATTTGTAAGACAAGCATATGAATCAAATTACTATTCACAAATGACATATGATTATTTACAATATTCCAGATAGCTTGGCTGGCAGTGTCACATTTCTATATAAATTGTATTAATATTTTCAAGTGACATATAATTATTTAAAAAATTCCAGATAGCTGGACTGACAGTATTTTCCTGGTGTCACATTCCTCCCCTCCCTGAATACTCAAGCTAGTTTTTTCAAATGATCCTTGAGAAACTTTTTAGATTCCAGCTGCCTTAGAATTGCTTACCCCAGTACCATGTTGCACTATCCCATCATACGCCTGCAACCTTAGGCTCCACAATTGTAATTTGGGATTTTCCTGCTGGGCTGTAGCCATAGATCTACCTCAGACTTCTCCTGCCTTGTACTGCAAATACTTAGCACAAGGGCCTCCCTGTCATGGTAAGGTTTCATCATGTTAACATGGTGCAATTCATGCCCCTGCCTTCTGCCCAGCAGTTCGACCATGTAGATAACATCACTGACATTCCTTACCATTTTGTTGGGTCCCTCCCAACCTTCCTGCAGCTTGTTGTGTCTGACAGGAATGAGAACCATTACATGCTGCCCTAGAGCATACTCTCTAGCTCGAGCATTCCTGTCATACCAGACCTTTTTCTGCTGTTGGGCCTCTGCCAGGTTCTCCTAAGCCAGGCCTATGAGTTCCCTGAGCCTTGTTCTGAGGTTTAGGACATATGCCACAACATACTCCTTGTGGGAGTCTCACTCACCCTCCCACTCATCTCAAATCAAATCTAGAAGTCCCCTCGTCTTATGCCCATACAGCAACTCAAAGGGTGAAAAACCTGTGGAGCCCTGGGGCACCTCTCTGCAAGCAAACAACAGATGGGGAAAATATTTGTCTTTCACTCTCTTAAACTGGTTTGCAAATGCCTGTAGCATCATCTTGAGTGTAGAGTTTAACCCCTCAACAAGAAAGTAAGTGTGGGGATGGTAGGGGTTGGTCTTTAGGTGGTTCACCCAACTGTACTTCCCCAGACAAGCCAGCAGGTCTGACATGAAATTGGCACCTCTGTCAGTCATTATTTCTTTTGGGAAAACTATCCTGCTGAAAATCTCTACCAAAACATTTGCCACCTTTTCTGCCTCAATGGAGGACAGAGCCACTGCCTCAGGGTATCTAGTAGGATAATCTACTACCACTAGGATACACATTTACCCTGTGGAAATTGGGGTATTCAGAGGCCCCACAATATCCAGAGCTACACTCTGAAATGGCTCCTCAATCACAGGAAAAGGCGTCAAAGGAACTTTCACCTTGTCTCCTGCCTTGCCTACCATTTGGCACTGCTCACAGGTCCTGCAGTACCCTGTTACATCTCTGGAAATCCCAGGCCAGTAGACGTTCTGCATAATATGTCTCTTTGTATGTTTTATGCACATATGACCTGCAAAGGGAATATCATGTGCTATGGCTAGAAGTGCCAGATTGTAGGGGCTGGACACTACCAACCATTGTATTGTCTCACCCTCTAGCCTTCCCTCAGGGGTCTACTCTCTATACAGTAACCCTTTGTCCCGGCATACAGATTCCCCCTTCCCTTGAGAATCAAGTTCCTCACAAGCTGCCTCTCTCAGGCCTTGTAATGTATGGTCTGAGAGATGAGCCTGTCTCACTTCTCCCTTTTTAACCCTTCCCAGCTTTCATTACACAGGAAGTCTGGCATCCTATGACAGTGGTGCCTCACTGTCTGCCTGGATGCTACTACTACTACTACTCACCTCTGCCCTTGCAGTCACTCTGTCCAAGGGAACATCAGTACTCACAAGCAGCTGTGGCTCATCTTCAGTCTCACTGCTTCAGGGTAGCTCCCTCCCTGAAGTAACCACCTCACCAGTCCTAGCTGCAAGTGTGCAGTTTATCTGGGTCTCCCTCAGGCTACCAGACCCTCAGCCTTGTCTCCAAGCCTGATGGCATGTAATTGCATGAACACACAGTACTGCATTATCAAAATCATTCCTTATCAGGACATCTGCAGGGATATCCTTGAACACATCTCTTTACTGGCTTCCGTTTGCACTCTCCCAGTCAAGGTGAACCCTAGCCAAAGTTATTTGGAATAGTGTCCCTCCTAAAGCTCTGACTGAAGTAGACTGCACATGCAAGTAGTGCACCTCTGTAACCATTGCAGGGTTTGCAATGGTTAGGTCAGAGGCTATCATAAGGCCTTTTTCAGCTATGTTAGGAACCTGGGTGGAAACTCCCAGATATGCTCAGAATAAGAAAAAAAATAAAAAAAAAAAAACTAAACCCACACCAATTGCCAACATACTGGCAGACAGGTTCAGTACAAACTTCCTCACCCCCCCCCCCCTAGGAGAGATAACTATCCCCAGAGTGAGTGTAGCCTCCCAGACATCTCAATGGTGTGAAAGCTGCTCTCTCTAAAAGCTAAAAACACAGCATCAATGGGACCGATGGTGTCCCTGGCTGTGTGTTGTTTAATTCCATCTCACAGGATACACGTGCGCGTGGAGTCAACGGGGCTGTGTGTGGTGGTCCCCAAAAAGGTGTGCAGTGCTGACCCTGGTTACCCGCCCCCATAAGCTTAACAAAAGTCTAGTCTGCAAAGCATGGGAGATCATAATGGAGCTCATAAACAAAGATATATATGGGACTTGCAGAGATTGCGGACCCCAAGTTGTTCTTTGTCAGGGAAGATCATGCCTTTTTGAACTTGGTGACTTTCAAACAGTCACCAAGGGCCATTGATGAGAAAAGCAGTCTACACAGACCACCTACCACCTTTGACTTTGCTTTTCACACGACACCCCACCCCAGTTGGTAGAAAAACTTACCAGCAAAAATAAACCCATATGTCACAAGATGGGTTGCAAAACTGGCTTACAGACAGAACCCACAGGGGTTAGAGTTGCTGGCGCTATGTCGACTCCAAGCCAGTCACAAGTGTTGTCCCACATCTAACAACAGTACTACAGGGTGGGGGGGAGGACTTTTGGTTGAGTTTGCAGACGAAACTGCAACAGCCGGTATAGTAGAAAGTGCATCATCGGACGATATCCTTCAGAAGGGACTCATGGAACAGATAGCTGGTGCCAGATCCATGGCCTGGAAGTTTAAACAACAAAAAAAAAAGTCATACCTTCAGGAAAAAAAAACAAGGTAACAAGCTACCCATATAGGTGGCAATCCACAAGCACACAAAGAGGTTATCAGGGACCTGGGGACCCAGGTTGACAGTGGCCTTCTAAAAAAGAAAGACCTTCATTGCCATTGCCCTGATGATCAATGGATTCACATCACATCTAGTATCTAGTGGTGTCCCCCTGTACTCTTCACTTATCAGACCAATGATCAAGTACACCCCCCCATTCGATGTATCTCTCACCCACCCGACATGGCAATTGGAGAGACCCCAAAAGTTCTCACCAAAATAAGAAAGGAACAAACTCCAAAATCTGTGCCAGAGATGAGAATGAGCCAGCTCTTTCCGATCGTACCCTCTGCTCCTCAGAGGTGGTGACCTGACATACAAGGCCATGTCCAACCCAACCTGGAATGAATGGCTCCACCAAAAAAAAAAAATCCACACCAACCACACCAGCAGAGCAACTAAAACAAACCTTAGCACAGATATAAATAGGACATGCTGGAGGGTTAGATTTATCACTCAGAGACTATGCTGTGTGGAAAAAAAATCCCGGTCCTTGTGGGCAGAAGCCTTGCTGGCTTGCTGTTCAAGAGATCTTGACCTGTGGATGGGAGATCGTAGGCTTTACCCTGGGGGAATCATCTGTGTGTCACTGCTGGACAGAGGCACACAAACTAATGGGCACAGTATTTTTCCTGGCTATGCCTTGCTAGGGCAGATAGCCTAGTATAAACCTATGAACCTATGAACCTATGAACCTATGTCTCTCTTAGCCACAGCCTCTTTCCCATTTGCTAAGATAGGATATAACCTCTTGTGGTAGTTTGGTACCCTTGTTGTCTCGAGACAATTTACTACTGGTCTCCCACCTTTTGTTCCCCACCTTGCCTCCATGGACATCCATATGCTACATGGCCCCACTGGTTGGAGTTAAAACATTTAACCCTTAGTCCTGGATGTGTACATAGACTAGTGGCTTCCCCTGCTACTGTTGGACTCTGTTGGGGCAGTCTGGGCTGCCCACCATGGGTTCCCTTAGACCCATGAGCAGCACTTGGTGTCCCTTTCCTGTGCAGTGATGCCCTGCTTGCTAGGAATAGGTCTCCCTTCTTCTCCAACTCATTTGCAGTATTGTATTGTCTATCAGCTAACCAGATACTCATGTCCTCAGGCAAAGTGCTAAGGGCTTGTTCCATCACCAAAAGGTCTGCCAGCTCATCAAAAGTGGTGACCTGACATCCACTCACCCACCTATGATAATAAGTGCTTAGTTTAGCAACATATTCAGGCACACTTTCATGTACCTTACATCTATGCTCATGAAACTTTTTTCTATAAGCTTCAGGTGTTACCTTAAAACATTCTAGCAAACAGTTCTTTACAACAGTATAATTTAAACAATCAGTATCAGACAATTTGGAAAGAACAGTTACATCTTTACCATGCAGTAAGGGGATCAGGAACTATACCCAGAGTCCTTGGTCAATATTACACTGTTTACATACCCTCTCAAACATATGAATGAAACCATCAAATTATCCCCCTCTGTAAATTGTGGAAGAAATTTACTAACCTTTGTTGCTTTTGGGGTACAGTTACTCCCTTCCCCATTACCTCCATGACTCTGGAGAAGAGTCAGCATCTCCTTTTCATGTCGCCCCTTCCTCTCATTCTCCTCAGCCTCCATATATCTCAGTCTCTCTGCTGCTTCTATTTCCAAATGCTTGGCCTCCAACTCAAGTCCCTTTAACTCCAGACAGATTTTAAATCCTCTGTGGAAAGGATGAGCTGTCTATTTTCTGAGAATTGTACATCTTGACAGCCAGTCTGATTGTCTTCCTGGTTGCTATTTTGTGATGCAGCTGTGACTAAAGCTGCAATCATGTCTGATTTAGTCAGGTTGACATGCACCAGTCCTTTAGCCTGGCACATCTCATCCAACTGACTCCTTGTTAGCTTGCCATACTCCTCTCTGGCATGCTTGCCTTTTCCCTCTGACTAAATAAGCTAACAAAAGAAATAAAACAATTGTGATATGAACTCTGAATGTTCACTGCATGGCTGATTGAGAGTACAAACACCTTCAGTGACCACTGTACAAAGGATACAGGAATTCAATATCCACACCACTACAAACCAATTAATATGTTATGTGGCTAACTCACCAGTGTCAACCAGTTAATATGTGATGTGGATATCCCACCACTACCAAAAACTTAATATGTGCAGTCCCTGCATTGGCCCAGTAATTAAGGAGCATCAATCCTCATTACTAGCACCAGTGAGGGGTGTACACTTTGGGAGGATGATAAGTACACACACAGTAAAGTACAATTTACCTTAAGAGCACACAGAGATCACAGTCAGTCTGGGGCTGGTTTCTCCCTCTTTCTCCAGATCCCCAGTAAGACACCCCACTAGCACAGCTATAGGGTTAATATATCAGCCGATTGGCCAAGCTAAGACCTCCAGCACCCTCTCTGTCCAACCAGTGTTTCATGTCCCTGCCCAAGTAGCTGACACACATACACTTTGAGATTTGATTGATATACAAACACATACAGACACACACACACACACACACACACACACACACACACACATGAGAAAGGCTGGCACAGGTTTATTAGCTATGCCCCTTCTGCCGAGACTATAAGGTAGTGCTAGCTGCCACCAGCCACCCTTACTTATGAGCTACTATAAGGCCCTTACCAAATGGTATCCAATCCTACTGTGTAATGCTACTATTATCAAAATGGTAAGTGTGACCAAGACTAAGGCTATTGGAATGACCAAATGCTTATGCAAATAATCTAAGAGCTTAAATATTTGTAAACAAACCAGCCACAATTAAAAGGTTTATATATATTTAATAATAAATAATAAAAGAACAAGTCAGTACTCAATCTACACCATAACTACAGAGTTCAGAATCACAGGAAGTATTTTAAAACAACATTGCAGGACAGTCTCAAATAAATACAGAAAACATCTAAACTAATCTTCACTATATACCTATCTATATCTAAAAGATGCTATGCCCTAAACAAGTTACTTACAGAGCAAGGCAAATGCAGATGAGTAGATGTTCTGCTAGGTCCAAGGCAAGATACAAAATGTACAGGCTTTCTCTCTGAGAAAGGTCTTAACCTAATATTCAATATTACTGCTAGGTTAGCTTGGATAACATCACTCTTTGTCACCTGCCTTTGGTTCCCAGGCTATCAGAAACGTAACAAAATTTAACATTTCTGTGTGAAAAATACATATCTCTCAGATGTTTGCTCATAACTGGAAGTTGTAAAACAATTAAATAATTTTATATTTTAGACCTAGTAATTACTTCTCTCCAAGACAATAGAAAGAAACTTCTAGCTGTAAACATTGAGTTTGCTTGCTGCACTGAAACTACTTTTTATAGCACATCATAAAGCACTTTTAATTTCAACTTATTTTCTTGAAGTTTTGCACATTAACTCTGTATGTTCCAGCTTCTGCTATTAAAACATACATTTGCACAGGTATATAGTTTATATACATTTATGTTCTTTTCCAGTATCGTACACTGTGGTTACATTCTTGAAACTCAGTACATAACATACAGATCTCTTACATTTGTAAGACAAGCATATGAATCATATTACTATTCACAAATGACATATGATTATTTACAAAATTCCAGATAACTTGGCTGGCAGTGTCACATTTCTATATAAATCATATTAATATTTTCAAGTGACATATAATTATTTACAAAATTCCAGATAGCTGGACTGGTAGTATTTTCCTGGTGTCACAAGGTACATAATACTACCTCATGAATGGTCCCTCAACAATATAACAGAATTGATTTTCTGACAATGGCTCCAGCCTTGCTGTGATCTCTTTGCATTTTCTCTAAACAACAATTGCAGCAGCTACTTTGCCCTAATCCCCCCAGAGAGGTAGTCACAGAGGGATGTTCTTCTCCATTGTTGCCCCCTGGTCTGCTTTATGCTTATCCCCCATTTCCTTTGATTCCAAAGTTCCAACAGAGAGTTGACAGGCTGAAGAGCAAAGTCATCCTCATTGCACTCTTTTGGCCTTGACAGATTTGGTTTTCCCTTCCTATGGCCTCATTTAACTCATCAGCCTTGGATTCTGGACCCAGCTCCATATCTCTCCCAACAGGCAAGATGCAGCCAGACCTCCTCAATCTCAAGTTGACAGCTTGGTTTCTCCATTTCCAGCAATAGCCAGACAACCTATACTCTCGTCTCCAGTCCACCAGATTTTTTTATCCTCCCTTAAACCATCTAGAGGGAAACTTTATGCTAGTAAATGGAAAAGATTTGTACACTAGGCACTTCAAAATGATGTGGAACTCTCATCTGCCCTTCTTCATAATATTCTTGACTTTTTGATGTGTCTTTTTAATCAGGGAAATAGTTCTTCAATAATTAATGCTAAGTTGGCAGCAATGTCTAATTTCCATATTGGTTTTAGTGGTCCCTCACTTACTTCTCATAAGCTTTGTAAAACCTTTTTACAATGCACACTTCAGTTAAGACCTCTGTTTAAAGATCCTACTCCTCCATGGGATCTAACTCTGGTACTGCAAGTCCTGATTCATCCACCCTTTGAACATGCACACAACTGTGATCTTAAATTTCTTTATTTCTTTCCTGGAAAACTATGTTTTAGTGACCATTACATCAGCCAGATGCATTTCCAAAATTCAAGCCTTATCTGTGAAACTCCAATATCTGATTTTTCATAAAGACAGTGTAACATTGCAAACTAATGCATCCTTTTTGCCCAGGATAATTTCAGAATCTAATATTAATCAGTCCATCAATGTACCAGTTTTCTTTCCAAATTTTTCAAACAATGGCGAATATTTGTTACATTTATTGGATGTTCATAGGCAACTGTATTTCTATTTACACAAAACAAAGAACTACAGATCACTTGTTTCTTTATTTTGCTGATATGAAACTAGGTAAACCAGTATCCAAAATTACTCTCATCAGATGGCTTACTGGCTGCATTTCCTTTGTTTATAACAAATTGGATATCCCTTTACCAAAGCAAGTTCATGCTCATTCAACAAGGTCCATAGCAACTTCCTCAGTTTTTTTCGATGGTTCCAATGATAAAATATGTGCAGCAGCAATTTGGGCTTCCCTTCATACTTTCATCACTCATTACAAAGTCAATTTGGTATCCAGAAGTAAAGCATCATTTGGCTCAGTGGTGCTTAGGAATATCCTGCCTTGAGTCTACCATAAGATTTAGGTAGCTACGGACTCTGTCCCTTCAGATGAGGACAGAATGAAAATTGACAACATCAGACAAAGAAGTTATGTACTCACCATAACATTGCATCTGTGTTGTCCATTTTCCTTCTTCCTTAACTCCCTAACCACCAACCCACTCCATATGTTTTTCCTGGAAGAGTGAGTGGATACGAAAGAATTAGCATAATCCAACCATGACAAAGCTCCAGATATAGCTATATGCTATTTAAGCAATAACCCACGCCTGGGTGTGGGTAATGCTAGATTTACCCACGGTTGGTGTGGTTTGGTTGCAAGAGCAAAGCCCGAGTGGCCAAACAAAGACAGCCGTGGGTAAATCCAGCATTGCCCACACCCAGAAGTGGGTTACTGCTATTATATAATGACATTATTTAAGAAAAAATATACTTACTTTTCTTAAATAATAGCATTGTATAATGCCTCCTTGCTGCCCTTCCACAGCTGTCCAGTATTCTGTGGCAGTTCTGATGTACTGCGTATGCGTATGGTTACGCAGTACATCAGAACTGCATGTGGAAGCAACGGAGAAAGGAAGATCTCATCAGAACTGCGTGTGGAAGCAACGGAGAAAGGAAGATCTCTGTTGCTTTTAAAAATGTGTCTCGCTATGTTAAAAGAGTTTAACATAGAGAGTCAGCTTTAAAAAAAGCAATGGAGAAAGGAAGATCTCCATTGTTCTTTTTTTTAAGATATCTCGCTATGTTAAACTCATTTAACATAGCGAGATAACAGCAACAGAGCTCTTTCGTTCTCCGTTGCTGTCCAACAAAAAAAAAAAAAAAAAGACATGCTAATGGAAAAAGTCCGGGAGATCGAACCTTTTTCCATTAGTATACGTCTGATTTACAACATGCACGCTAACCTATCAGCATGCATGTTTTGGAATATTAATGGGGGGTCATTGTATAATTCTCTTTTTATGCCTTTTTTATAAGAATTATTTCTCTATGCTATAGCTAGCAAACAAGATCTGAGGTAATTGGGGTTGGTGCATTCTGGGTAATTGAGAAGCTAAAGAGTTCTAAGTTGTCACAAGCTTTTGCAATGGCTGAGTTGAATCCGATGGTTTGGATTCATACCCATCATTTGTGAAGAATGTAAATGGACAACACAGATGAAACGTTATGGTGAATACATAATTTCTTTTTTCTACATACTCAAAAAAAGTTATTTTGATGAGCTAATATGATTCAATATTGTTTACTGTGGCTATTTGTTTGAAATAAATTATAACAACAGATACTAGACAGACACTCTTCAATGAGGAGCACCATGGAACATGGATGTTTTAGCACTCCAACTCACAAATCGAAGAACAGTGCTCTAATGAGGTACATTTGAGAGCTATGTTGCCTCCACGTCCCCAAAAATACAGCTTTTTCAGGCTAGCAGCTGTGGTCACCAAAAGTAGGAAAACATAGACACAGTAATATTTTATCTCACTTTGTTGGGGATGAAGATTATGTTAAAGGAAATCCTTTCAAAGCTCTCTACCTCTTAGCTGAAAAATTAGGAAAAAGTTTGAAAAATAAAGGCAGGTTAAGGTCCAAAATCAGGACATTATTTTAAATATTGGACTTATATACTGAAAAAGTTGCTAGTATAACAAGTTTTACATTAGCAAGTATTTTCTTATGCCTGAAACTCACATGTTGGTCATTATTTTGTGGCTACAGTCCACAACGCTTTACCAGAAAGCCACAGATTTTATGAAGAACATGGCATAAATATGAGGAAAAATCAGGGACACTTGAGAACACATATGCACACACAGAAAACCATCATTTAAAGCTACTTGTATGACTGTGCACCTCAGATACCTGCTTCAGATGAAGTGAATTAATAAATTCATAAGAAGTGGCCTAGAAATGTATCTCAGCAGTATGCTGTTAGAACCGTACAGTGCAAAATATTCAAAAATTCTTTGCCCTCTCAACTTTTTATTTCAAGTATCAGAGAATAAAACACATCAGGAAAATATGTTATGTATTTCTCTTATATATTTGAAATGTTTTTAGAATAAAATGACTTGCATTATCAGGCATTATCTGAAGTATACAAACCCTCAAACTCATATGTCTGTCATTTAGTGACTACAACCCACAACAACTTACCAGAAAACCACAAATTTAAACAATTTGCAATCAAACTTATCAACTTCTTTTCTCAAACATTCTGAGCAAAAACTAAAATAATGTGAATGGGATGTTTAAATATCATTTTAGGTTCATAGGTTATAGGTTCATAGGTAGGTACTAGGCTATCTGCCCAAGGGCATTTATAAGCCTAGCCAGAGTGTGTCGGCTTTCGCCGCCCCATTGATTAATTAACTGAGCCTCTATCAAGCAAAGCCAATGAAGTGATGCCAGGGGTGTATTTTCTGTTACTCATCCACTCATCAAGGCTTCTCTTGAAGAGTGTTAGTGAGGGGATCTGCCTAATGTAGTTAGGAATTTTGTTCCAAAGCATGAGGAGTCTCTATGACAGGAATCTATCCCTCCAGCATGTTCTATTTATTGTTGTGGCCAGGTTTAGCTCACTAGAGCATGTTACTCGCAGTGACTTGGATTTCTTTAGGTGGAGCATGGCCATCAATTATGAGTTGGACATGGTTTTGTAAGTCAGGCAGAGATCACTTCTGAGTAAGCGATATGTCACTGAGTACAGCCAGAGTTTTTTCAGTCGGGCTGCATAGGACATATGTTTTTGAGGCCAGTAATCCTCTTGGTGAGGTGCTTTTGTGGTCTTTCCAGCTGTTGGAAGTGTCTTGTGAGGTATATCCCAAATGGGGCATTGTCCTCTATGATGGGTCTGATGAGTGATGAGTAGAGGGGCACTATAACCTCTTTATTTCTAGATGTGAACCCCTTAGTAATTAGATGGGCCACATAGAAGGATTTCCTAACTACTTTGGCAATATGATTGTCAAAGGAGAGATTACTATCTTCCTGGGTCCCCAGATCTCGTATTACCTCTTCTGTATTAAGGGGGCTGCCACCTATGTGGTAATTTATGGGTGTTTTATTTTTCCCAAACAGGATGACTATGCATTTTTTGGCATTTAGTTTGAGGCCATGACTTTGACACCAGGTGTCTGTCTTAGTAAGGCCTATTTGAAGGATGTCCATGTCAGTTATGGCTCCCAGTTTGCAGTCATCGGCGAACTTGTTTAGCCATAGTCCTCCTGTGTTTGCCTGTACTTCTGAGAAATATATGCCAAACAGTAGGGGTCCCAGAACCGAGCCTTGTGGGACACCACTTGTGGCTGGTTTAGAGTCGGACCTGGGCCCACTATTCTTACCGTGTGAGTTCTGTGTGTAAGCCAGTTGGCAACCCATCTTATGAAGTAGGGGTTTATGTTCAGGCTGGTGAGTTTTTCTATAATACCTGAGTGAGGAATGGTGTTGAACACCTTGGTGAGATTGAGGTAGACTGTGTGAACCACCTTTCCCTCATCTATGGCCTTGGTGACTGTCTCAAAGAAGTCAACCAGGTTTAGTCAGCATGATCTGCCTTAACAAAGCTGAACTGGGTTGGGTCAAGTGTTTGGAGGTTCCCAATGTCTTTGTTAATGAGTTCCATGATGATGCGCTCCATAGCCATGCAGACCAGGCTAGTCAGGCTAATGATGTGATAGTTACCAGGGTCAGTTGTGGCCCCTCCTTTGTGGAGCAGAATAACCGTTGCTGTGCGCCATTCTATGGTTGAACAGCGTGTTTAGCTGGGGGGTTAGTTTGTTCTGTAGTTCTTGCAAGATACAGCCTGGGACACCATCTGGCCCCATTGATGCTGTGTTTTTGGCTTTTGAAAGGGCTGTTTTCACCTGTGTTTCTGTGATTTCCGGGACACTGCACTTTTCCGGTATTGTTGTGGGCCCTTTTAAAGGTGAGAGGGAGGCGAAGGTTGCACTGAATCTATCTGCCAGGACGTTGGCAATATCAGTAGGTTCAGTATATTTTGTGCTATTTTGCACTAGCTGAATCCTTGGCTATTTTTCTTTCGAAGTTAGCCTTGGATGATTTTATGAGTGACCTTAGTTTCTTACTGATACTGATCAGGGATGTCTTTCCTTCTTGGGATTTGCTTATTTTCTTAACTAGTTTCCTCCTTTTGTTGTATAACCTGTTTGTTGCAGGGGTCTACCAGACTGGTTTCCTTCTCTTAGGGGAGTGAGTCTTGGTTTTGCTAGGGATGGCATGATCCATGCATCCTTGTAGGTGCTCATAGAATGTAATTGTAAAGGATTCTGCATCTTGGGCAGTGTTATCCTTTAGCGTGGGGGATGTGAAACTTACCATCTCTGCCTTAAGTAAGGTGAAGTTTGCTTTAGAAAAGTTTTTCACTGTGCTTTCCTTGGTTGGGGGTGGTGGTGGGGTGTGGACATCCAGATGATTAGTTTATGGTCTGATCTAACCAGTGATGCGTTGACCTCCGGTACGGAACACCTGTCGCCCATGTTGGTGATGACCAGGTCCAATACGTTGTGGCCTCTGGTAGGGGAGTTTACCAGCTGATCCAGGGCATTTGAGTTGATAAATTCCAGGAAGCGCTGAACCTGGGAGTTTGTACTCAAGTAGTTTTCCCAGTTAATGGTAGGGTAATTGAAATCACCCAATATCAGGGTGTTCAGTAGGACCTTCATGTTTTCCAGTGTCTCCAGAAAGGCAGAGTGGTGGTCCTGGGTCATGAACAGTGATCTGTAACAGGCCACAATTTGCATTGCAGATTTGCCCGATGTTAGCTGCACATGGATGATCTCAGAGGTATCATGCTGCACCACTAACCTTGAGGTGTGGATATCCTTGATGAATATGGATACACCCCCTCCTTTTGTGTTTCGGTCCATGTTCTGTGGTCAGAATGTGTGGTATGAGTTATAGCCCAGTAGTGCTGGACTGGTCTCTGGAGCCTTGAACCAGGTAGTTACTGCACAGATGTGAACATTCTCTATACTTAGGAGTGCTTTGAGTGCATGCATTTTGAGATTTAAACTCCTGGCGTTGAGTAGCATAAACCTCATTTTTTTACTTGTGCTGTTTATGGGGGTGGGTTTGAATTTTGAGCCTTGCCTAAAAAAGGCACTATGGGGGCAGCAAGAGCCTTGGCCAGTATTCAAAAGCTAAAGGGTGACAGGTGCAAGCCGTCTCTTGCGAAGCAACGCGGCTTGTCAAGCATGTCATCCCAGGCTGACAGACACTGGATCCCCTTTGAATGACATCAGAAGCTTAGCCAATTGTTGAAATTGATCATTTTTTCTTTATACTGAGGTATCATTCTTGGTGAGGGCAGGAAGCTACTCAGGGTCAGGGTCATACCTGCCTGGGCTACATGATCAGATAACTCTTCCATGTCTCTTTTCATGTAGTCCATGGAGGTACGTCTCAGGTAATTCACACCAACATGAACAATGACAGAGTCATATTTGTACTTGTTCTGGAGTGACCTGAGTGCTTGCGTTATGTGGGGGATTCTGGCTCCCGCCAGGCAGCTAACAGTAACCTTCTCCTTGTCCAGCCTAGTGAGTGGGGCATCAGTGTGCCTGACTATTGAGTCACCAATTACTAGTGTGTTAGGTATGTTATTTTGCCTTAAGGGCTGTGATTGTGTGGCACATTGATTTTGTGTTTTATGTGTTGTCTGGTTTGTGACGGGAGGTGCAGGTTTTGTGGGTGTCAGCTTTGGACCTCTCTGATGCTTTTGCAGGTTTTTATTTACAGCCTCCGAGTATGATTTAATGTATTTATGTGTATTTTTTGCCAGTGCTGGTTTAGTAGGTCTATGTGAGGCTGGAGGTGTGGTGCAAGTGTTAACCTTCTCCTCATGACTGTCTGTTCTAGTCTTGGGTGGAGAGACCTTAGCCTCCATTTTGGCTATATAATTGCACCTCTCACATATGTTAGTGTTTTGTGGTAGGAGGAGAGGACTGTCTGTGTACATGAGGCAGTTGTAATCTTGCCTCAGGATACCCAGATTCACCAGCCGGACTGGAGAGTGCACCTGACATTGCCCTTTGGTCATGCCTGAATAGTAGGGTGAGCTGCTTAGTTGCTTGGTTGGTGATGGGTGGATAAAGAGCCTTGCCCTGCTGGGCAGTCAAGTGTAGGGGTATATTAGTGCTTGCTATTAGGTCTGAGCAAGTGCTGGACTGTAGGATGCGTTTTGAGTGCTTAGGTTGAGAGTTAGACTAGTTTCAAGTGAAAAACTGAAGAGGAGACTTATTGGAGCCGGGAATAATTTAACCCTAGCTAACTGGTGCTGCCCGGCGCACAAAACCGTGCTAACTCAGTTTTTAAACTACTAACTTCTGGGCTGGAACCACTCCTCCAGGAACAGATGGCTGCTCAAAGTTCCCCTCTCTCACAGGTGAACAGAGAAATTTCCATCTATCAAAGTAAGGTATGGGTAACTCAGAAACTTGTAACACATCCCTGAATTCAACACTAGCCTGAAAACTGGACTATACTAGCTTTGTAAGGTGGGAAACAAGAATTTATTTTTTTTTAAAAGATAAGGCAAAAACAGTAAAAATTACACTTAAAACCGCTTTAAACGACTACAAGCTATCAGAAAAGGCTATCGCACTTTAGTGTGTAGCCTACAAAAGTTAAACAATTTATTTAAACAAAAAACAACTTTTTAAAAGTGCAGGCAGACAAATAAGTGCAATATGTGAAAAAAACAAGCTTTTAAATAACAATTAGTGCTGGAAAATCAGCGTTTAGGTGGAAAACAGTTAAGTACAGCAAGAAAATACAGAAAACTGATACTCAATCACTCCAAAGTCTCTATTTTAAGCTAGAAGACTTGTATCAGTTTAAGGCTTTTTAGTGCTTTCCAGTAGGTTAGTTACAGGAAAGATGGGAAACAAGCGCAGACATGGTCTTTTAAACCAGAAAGTTGAAAGAGATGGACAACTTCCTGAATGATCAATAAACTAAAATTCCTGGGCCAAGAACCACTCCTCTTGTGGTAGACAGGCTACCTAGTACTTACCACTCCCACTGATAGGCTGGAAGGCTGCACTCCAACACAAAGGCTTGGGAGGCTCAGAAGCTTACAAACAGTCCTGGATACAGCAAATCTGCACCTGGACTAGACTAGTTACGGGAAAGGTGAGGATCAAGCGCAAGCATGGGCTTTAAAACCAGAAAGTTGAGAGAGATGGAAAAAAACTGCCCAAACGGCCAATTTCTGGGCCAGAACCACTCCTCTTGTGGTAGATAGGCTACCTAGTGCTTACCACTCCCACTGGTAAGCTAGAAGGCTTCCCTCCAACACAGGTTTAACATTAACTAGGAAAATCCAATGGACAAACTGTTCCTTTTCAGTGGGAACCATGTCTGGTTAAATGATTTGTTCAAAGTCATAGCAGTTAAATGGAGATGGAAGTAGTCAGACTCTTTAATTTTAATTAGAAGAAAGATCGCATTAACAACTCACAACCCCAAGTAATAGACACACTAATTCCTTAGAATGTTATCAAAATAACATGTCTTATATAGACATGCATTTTATGAACAAAATCACAGATGTTCAAGAGGTAGACTGCAATAGTTATATAAAATATTAAACAGAACAACAGGTTTTATATTAAAATGTGTTTTTTAAACAAAAACTACAAAACTTGACTGTCTGTAAAATTCACAGTGATTATCCCAAAGTGAAGAAATCAACCAAGGTCTTGTAGTTAATGAAGAGGATCAAGGCTGTAGACTTTTAATGAGCTGTTTCCCTGGCATCAGTGGGACAGGGTTAATATCAGTGGGACAGGGTTAACATCAGTGGGACAGGGTTAACATCAGTGGGACAGGGTTAACATTAGTGGGACAGGGTTAACATCAGTGGGACAGGGTTAACATTAGTGGGACAGGGTTAACATTAGTGGGACAGGGTTAACATCAGTGGGACAGGGTTAACATTAGTGGGACAGGGTTAACATTAGTGGGACAGGGTTAACATCAGTGGGACAGGGTTAACATTAGTGGGACAGGGTTAACATCAGTGGGACAGGGTTAACATTAGTGGGACAGGGTTAACATCAGTGGGACAGGGTTAACATCAGTGGGGCAGGGTTAATATCAATGGGACAGAGTTAACAGTGGGACAGGGTTAACATCAGTGGGACAGGGTTAACATCAGTGGGACAGGGTTTACATCAGTGGGACAGGGTTAACATTAGTGGGACAGGTTTAAGATCAGTGGGACAGGGTTAACATCAGTGGGACAGGGTTAACATCAATGAGACAGGGTTAACATTAGTGGGACAGGGTTAACATCAGTGGGACAGGGTTAACATTAGTGGGACAGGGTTAACATCAGTGGGACAGGGTTAACATTAGTGGGACAGGGTTAACATCAGTGGAACAGGGTTAATATTACTGGGACAGGGCTAACATCAGTGGGACAGGTTTAACATCAGTGAGACAGGGTTAACATTAGTGGGACAGGGTTAACATCAGTGGGACAGGGTTTACGTCAGTGGGACAGGGTTAAAATTAGTGGGACAGGGTTAACATTAGTTGGACAGGGTTAACTCCTTCTACCTCTGTTCACCTACTGTGTGACTTTGAGCAATTCACTTAAACAGACAGTGCTCCTGGGTTTACCATATGAGATTAATTCAAAAAGCATACATATGAGGAAAAATCTATATGGAATTGACGTTTGTGCTCAATTGTAAAAGTGGACTTAATAAAAGAAGCATAAATATGATAAAGAAAACTATGAACATTTTGCATTTTTGCTTGTCAGTTATTTGGAATAAGCAATTTGTTGATGAGAGAGCCTCCTCTCTGCAATAAATCATAAATGGGAGTGCAGATTTAGAAGTGTAATGAAGAGACACACACATGAAATTCGAAGGTGTAAATAGTCCCACTTGTATTGGCTGCAGTTCTTTGCTGTCTTGGTGTGAACACGGAAGCAGTTCCACCCATATGCAGCTGTCCCATGCGGCTTCCATTGAAGTACATTACAGTGAGCCATCGAGGTTTGCAGTATGTATATATAGTGACATATAATAAAATAAGCTGTTATATTTTCACTGGGGCACATTATTTTTAAAACTTTTTTATTAAAAGCTCACAGCCTTGATCCTTTTCATTTATACATGTAAAACTGACATGTACTTTTGAGCTAGACCTGAGGAATCCTAAGGGTGAAAGCATTTCTGAATGCTTACTTTCTGACTGAATTGTGTTCTTACTTGTTCTGCTTTTTTTTTTAAAGATGATTTCTCGTTTGAGTTGTGGTACAGTGGTAGTTTTATTACTTCTGTCATGTACTGTTTATGAGAGATACCTTACTCAGTTAAAATAAAAAGTAAGACTGTATACCTTCAAGGTAACATTGAGCCACCAGGAATAGCTAATTTCCATTGGCTATATAAATGTTGATTTAATTTTACCATCAATGAAAATATCTGTAGCCAGGCATACCTGGTACATCTCCCTGGAAGGATATTATTTAAGCTGATCAGTTGTCTGTTTGGAATCAGACAAGAATGCTCATCCATCATTGAATAAAGATCTGCTTAAACCCTTAATTGGAATGTTTTTTTTCCTCTGGAAAAATCAGTTGAAATTGGTACCATACATGACACTTTTAGTTACACAGAAAACATCTAACTCAAACACTCAGGTGTTTACCAGAAATGGTGGTTTATCCCTTTGTCAACTGAACCTTTTGTGATGGCTTAACCTACAATCCATTGGTCCACATACAGAAATGCATAGTGCTGGGTACCTTCTTCTCATGCATTTGGGACCTGCTGGCTAGCAGAATGTCCATCATTCCCACATGTCATCAGAATTGTACATTCTCAGTGTGTCAAACAAAATCTTAAGTCCTCATGAGGACAACTGAGTGCTTACTTTCTCATGAAAAGGTCTTCTAGCCTTTTGAATGTAATAAGTAGGCAACCGTTCTCTCATAGGTTCATAGGTTCATAGGTTCATACTAGGCTATCTGCCCAAGGGCATTTACAAGCCTAGCCCATAGTTTTGTGGCTTACGCCACCCCTTTAGTATGGGGAACTATACCCATTATTTTGCTGTGCCTCTGTTGAGCAGTGACACTGAGGTAATCCCTGGGGTATATCTGCGATCTCCCATCCATTGGTCAAGATTTCTCTTGAACAAGGCCAGCGAGGTGCTCTGCCTCACATATACCGGGATTTTATTCCACAGCATAGGGAGTCTTTGGGTGATGAATCTATCCCTCCAGCACGTCCTATTAATAGCCGTGTCGAGGTTTAAGTGTCCCGCCCTTGTGGCTCTGATGGATCTAGATTTTTTGAGGTGAAGCATATTCATCAAATCTGGGTTTGACATGGCCTTGTATGTTAGGCAAAGGTCACCTCTGAGCAGCACTGAATAGAGCTGGAGTTCTTTCAGTCGGGCAGCATAGGACAGATATTTGAGACCCTTTATCCTTTTGGTGAGGAACTTTTGTGGCCTCTCCAGCTGCTGCAAGTGTCGGGTCAGATACATTCCGAATGGGGCATTGTACTCAATCATTGGTCTGATGAGTGATGAGTATAGGGAGACTATGACCTCCCTTGATCTAGATGAGAATCCCTTCATGATAAGGTGGGCAATGTAGAAGGTCTTCCTAACTACTTTAGCTACATGGGTGTCGAATGACAGACTACTATCAACCTGGGTCCCCAGGTCCCTGATAACTTCTTCTGTACTCAGTGGATTGCCACCTATTTGGTAGCTAGGGGTAACCTTGTTTTTCCCGAAGGGTATGATTATGCATTTTTTGGCATTTAACTTTAGGCCATGGCTCTGGCACCAGTTATCTGTTTCTGTGAGACCCTTCTGAAGGATATCTGTGTCAGATGTGTTTTCTACTATGGCACCCAGTTTGCAGTCATCTGCAAACTTTGTCAGCCATAACCCTCCTGTGTTTGCTTGTACTGGAAAAGTAGATGCCAAACAAGAGTGGGCCCAGGACTGAGCCCTGTGGTACACCACTTGTGACAGGCTTTGAGTCTGACATGGCGCCAGCAACTCTGACCCTGTGGGTTCTGTCACTCAGCCAGTTTGCAACCCATCTTGTGATGTATGGGTTAACATTTAAGCTGATGAGTTTTTCAATGATACCCGAGTGGGGTATTGTATCAAAGGCCTTCGCCAGATTGAGGTAGGCTGTATGGACTGCCTTTCCCTCATCAATGGCTTTGGTGACTGTTTCGAAAAGTCAACCAAGTTTAGAAGGCATGATCTGCCTTGACAAAGCCAAACTGGGATGGATCCAAAGTCTGCAAATTCCTATGTCTTTATTTATGAGGTCCATTATGATCCTCTCCATGGCTTTGCAGATAAGGCTTGTCAAGCTAATGGGCCGGTAATTTCCAGGGTCGGTGGAGGCACCGCCTTTGTGAAGTTGGACCACAGTTGCAGTGCGCCACCCTGCACGTATCCAGAGGTAAGACTATGATTAAACAGCTGTCCTAGCTGTGGGTTTAATTCCTCGTTGAGTTCGTGGAGCACACAGCCGGGGACACCATCAGGTCCCATGGATGCTGTGTTTTTTGCTTTGGAGAGAGCAGTTCTCACTTGGCCGTTGGAGATGTTTGGGGGCTGCAATCGCTTGGTATAGTTATCTCTCCTTTTGGGTGGGTGTGAGGGGAGAAGTTTGCACTGAACCTGTCAGCCAGTATGTTGGCAATGTCTGTAGGATCAGTAATCTTCACATCATTTTGAACTAGTTCTGAGCATATCTGGGAGTTTCCTCCCAAGTTTCTAACATAGCTAAAGAAGGCCTTATGATTGTCTTTTGAGTCTTTAGCTATTTTTCTCTCAAGAATGAAAGAGTAAGTAGTCACATTGTCATCTGCCTTTCTTCTTAATTTCCTTCTATATACTTCTGGAGTCAGCTTAAAACATTCAAACAATCATTGTTTAACCCATTGCAATAATCCACCTTATTAGCTTGTGAAACATATATATATATATATATATATATATATATATATATATATATATATATATATATATATATATATATTGATTTACTCATGAACAAAGTAGTTAATACCTCTACCACTGATTCTGATCAATTTGGTGTTAACTACACATGCCTACAAATGCCCAGATGAAACTTTCAATGACATCCCTCTTTTTGTGATGCAGAAATTATTTAATAATGACTTTGGCGTCTATGGTTTGGCTTTCCCAATCCCCAGCAATTGTTTGTCTTTAGTGAAGAACCAACAATTCTCTTTTGTGCCAGCACGTCTGTCAAGCTTCAGATGTTTCATCTCTAGATTTAGTCCCTTTAATACCATCTGGGCCTTGAGGTAATCTAGGAATGGATTTGACTGTCTTTATCTGCAGGCTGCATACCCACAGGTTTGCAAGGCTGTCTCCATTGGTAGTGGGCTGTGTTCCACCTGTATGCAAAACAGTTCTTATGTGTCACTTCTACTTAAATGCATGGGAAGTTCCCTTAATTATACACTAATTAGTCAAACAAGAAAATGACATTTTGCTTTATTTTTCAGAGCTCCTTTCTACCCATTTTCTAACCATTCTAATAAATTAACAAAAGTATACATTGATAAATAAATAAACAAATATATAAGTGATTGAATGAGGAAAATAACTGCTGTATAGTCTATACCACTGCATATATACCTTGTAGCTGAAAGGCTACGAATACGTTTGTCATACAAATGATGCATCATACAGTGCCACTGAAATGTATTATAATTTTCCCAAAGCACATGCTTAAGGTCATTCATTTTTCCCACACTCAATTGAATACAACAGTTTGGGTAATGCACTATTCCAGTCTACCTGCTCCTTATTAATGTTTTTGGAATCCCAAGTCATATAATTCCTGAAATATCATCCACTAAAGGTATATCAGCAGGTATCAGCTATTCAGTCCCAGTCCCCCTCCCCAACACCCAGTCTAGTACAATTTTCTAGATCAGTGTAGTCATGGCTGGGAATAAGATTCCCAAGCAAATGTAATCACAACCTGTTGCTGCCTTTATACAATCAACAGTTTGGGGCTATACCTTAAAATCTACCTTACATTATGCAGTTTCCATGTATAGAGTAGTGCTACTGACTTGTCAAGTGTATACCTTTTTGTTCTAGTAATTCTGACTATAATATCATTGGTGGGGAGATTTGTAAAACAAAATTGTTAATCACCTCTTTGATATCAATAAGATATTTTTAGAACTGCTTTAGTGCCACCACTATATTCCCTATATAATGTGCAAAGTTTCTAGTCATTGTGTTTGTCTGCATTTATTTATCCATATCTTTATCCTGCTTATAACTGAAAAACAAAATTCAGAATTAATAAAATTTCAATAATTTTTCTCCCTTTACTTGCCATCTGTTAGCCCCACCTCAAACAACTATATCCATCATTCCATGGGTGGTAATCATTAGCTATGCTATACCATCTTCCAGGTAATCAATAGAGGTTTTGGTATCATATAGCACTAGCTATCCTATTAATGTTTATATTCAAACACAAAGCTATGACTGCATTCATTTGAAAGTGTTCTCATTCCTTCGTTTGCCCCTTCAAGTGTAGCATGTATGTGGCCTGGTATGAACCACAAGCTTATCAAGTTATAGCTTCTTGCAAGATGCCTTTCAATGGTAGCTATTCACCTGCCATCCTCAAGGATGAGCAAGTCAGCACTGGCCTCATTTGAAAACCTTTCCCTGCTTGGCTCCACCCTCACCTGTACCAATAATTGAACTCTGTCTGCCTGAGTCATCTTCAGGATTTTATCCTTCCATACCATGTTATTAGGCTGTCATAAATAATAAAGTCTGCTACTTGTGTCTATAAGCCAAGATAAACTCACCACTGCAGGAAAAAAAGTTTTAGCACCTCATTCCACTCATTATTTATCAGCCTTTCTTCTTTTTCATTTTTTGCCATTACATACATTTCTCACATTTTTGTTTTACAGTTCATCCCTTGCATCTTTTATGTATTTTTGCTTTTCCTACATGAAAATGTTTTTCTTAATTGCCTTTAAAAACAATCAGGTTTCATCTGTCATACACCAAACTATTTCTAAATTATATCCCTGTCTGCTTGGATTTTACTGAATGCGATGTTTTGTCAGTTTGAAGAGTCATTTGTTTCTACTTCATTTGTCCACAGTGAATGCAAATACTTGCAGAAGTGCATTTACATTTAACACAGTGCAATTCTTATACAGCTAAATATAGCCCTTACAAGATGGCATGTTTGGAAAATCACCTCATTGTTCTAAAAGAAGCTCATTTCATGTAATTGTAACTAGAAGGCTCAGTTTTATTTTTATTAATACTTGTGTTAGAAACATTGAGTCAAAGTCATACTGATGGAATTATAATGTAGGTCTCAAGGTACCAGACAATAAAACTTAGTTGTCATTGTTTGAATTCATTGCTGTTTTCACCATCGCAAGCTGTTTCATTCCATTAAACCTGTTTCAGTCTCACAAATAAAACACATCACCACATATGTTTCTGTAATGAAATGTTTCATGCAAAATGCTTAAATATCCCAATACAGAAAATGGGATAGCTATAAATTACTTTTAAAATGTCTTGATTCTGTTTTGGAAACTCATTCCTTCTCTGCTGAGCTTTCTTCTAAATTACCCTGAAAACATATGCACGCACACATTATGACAATATTGTACATTCACAGGAATTGGTGGATAACCATAACTCCCTGAAACTACAGACCTCAGAGCCTTTGTGAATACAGACAAGCTGAGTGTATTGGGGCCATTGCTATTTAATACTGCTTTTAAAACTAACTGTTTAATGCCATGGTTGAAAGCAGATAATATGTCTCTGTGGCTGACTGTTGGCTTTGCAGGTGTCGTGCTATCAATACTTTGTGAGAGCAGCATATGGTTTCTTTGATGGAGTGTAATGGAAAATGACAGCCTGTTTGAAGATACTCATGTCCCCAAGCCATGAATAATTCAGAAGGGTAACAGGTATAATCAGCGGAGTTTAATAGTCTGTGGTCTCTGGAGGCAGAACAGCAACATGCAGAAGAATTAGTCCTGTACTCTCAATGTCATTCTCCTGCATGCCAATTTACACACTCATTTGTCTCCGATATAGTCCATATCAGGATATTCAAAACTGTGCATTATAAAGATGAGAAAGCTAAAATATTCTGTGTGTATAATTTAAAATATATTGATTGCTTCGGTGGCTAACATTGGCACTGAGCAAAATGCACAAAATACTGATATGCAGTATATGTGGAAGTTAGACATTTAATAGAGTAAGCAGCAGTTTTCAGATTTGTTTGATAAATCTACATTTTAAACCTTCATGCATATAAAATCTGAACAGTGTAATACGTTTCTTTGATTACTTGTAAACAAGCAATAGGCAAAGGGCAGAAATAATGCAAAGGCATTCCTCTCATTTTAGTCTTTATTATACCAGTATTTATTTGTTGCAACAAAACTTTGAACGATGTCCACTTTATTGAAATAGAGATTTATCTGTACAGTGTTATAGCTGATTATAATAAAACATCAGCATGTGTTTTTCTACTTCTGTATCATACATAAAAATATATTATATAATGAGAAACTATTTTATTTTTATTAGAAAAAAAATCATATTCAGTTTGCATTATTCTGGGAATACATCTATTAATGTTAAATACAATTTCTTACCATCATGGTGATTCAGCTGTGATTTTTGTCAATCTCTGCATAAGCAAAATCAAAACTGTTTTAAAACACAAAGTACCAAATAAAGCAAAACCCAGTTTTATAAGTATATATGTAAGAAGAAATACCTATTAATGTGAATGAGTGTCCAGATATAAAATGACAGATTCCATGAATTTGTTATATTTGCAGTTTTACATGTTCATGTTTCTGGAATTTTACGGTATGTTTCTGAGAAAAGTGGAAATAAAGTAAATTACTTTTGGTAAGGTGCATTTAGCTTTATTTCTAAATTATAGAGAATGATTATTTTCTGCAACATAAAGCCATTTCAGTAAAGTTAAAAAATGTATTATTGAATCAGATCAGGCTTTTTAGGTAATTGGTCAACAGCTATCAATAAATTTACAATGGTCAGAAAATGTATGGGTATAACTTACAGCCATTTAGAAAGAGTTTTTTTTGAGAGGAGATTCACATAAAGTAACATGCTGAGAAACGAAATGAGATTTGAATTCTTAAGATGTTAATTTTTATATATGGATGCTAAGCGTCATCTTCCTTGTTATGCTTCTGCTCTTTCCATGTGATTAACATCAATCCAGGTGCATTTTAGCATGCTCTATTTGATTATCAAGTTACCTTTCTAAATGAAAAGCCAATGACTGGGTGTATTTCACCCTCTGCAGTCTTAGAATTGTACATTCCATAGAGTCACAAGGCTCTCTGTTTTAGGATCTTGTCTTTTCTATACTTCGTAATGATTTTCCCATTTTTTCTCTGAAATCACATTCTTATTTTGTATGCTGTCAATACTGTGCCTCTTTAAGATGGATGTAGTCATCTTTAGAGAATGGGGTTGCCCATTCTTTCTGCATACATTCCTTTCTTAAAAAAACTACATTAACATGTCTATTACCTATATATCTACATCTCTCTCTCTCTCTCTCTATATATATATATATATATATATATATGTATATTAGATATATAGATATCCCTCAATATATAACTATCTATATCTGTATATAGAGGGAGAGACAGAGAGAGTAAAACAATTTTCAAATTCAGCATTAACAGTAAGAAATCACATAGCAAATCTGCCATCTTATCATTTTTCATCCTTTAATATATATGTGGACTTCATAATCTGAAAAGTCACACAATCATTAACAGTAATTATTTATCTAAAATAAATAAATGGCATACATGTCGCACTAAAAATAATTTTAAATAGTAAACCACTTCTTTTTAGGTGCAGAAAACTCTTCTGGTTCTTATTTCAGAGCTTATGCTGGGGACTGTGGTTTCCACCTTATCCGCCAGTGTCATCAGCTGTTGATATTAATTGCCAGTGAAGTTCCTTCTTATCTAATTTTACATTTCGGGCACCTGTCATCTTGGTTCCTTCAACCTTTTCCAAAATGAAGAACAACAATTTTAACTCATTCACACATACACACAGACACAAGCACGCACATATTCACACATACCTAAATACATTAAACCTATCAATCCCTTGTGAGACAGATAAGTAGTCATTTGCTTAATATAAAGACTGATCCTTAGCTTCAATAAATGGGCATAATCTGACTTTGGACACCCCTGATATTTGAGCAACATCAAGTTAAAGAAACAATGACCATAACTACATATTATAACATGATTCTGTTATGAACTGACCCTTGTACCACAAGCCATGATGACAATTGTTCAGCTGTAATTAAGACTCCATGCTTTCATATACAGCATAACCTCAAGACAAGCCATTCTTAATTGTATAGTAAACCTCTTAACATTTTATTTTTTGATCAGCGTAATGAAAAAAAAATCAGTAGCCTCAGGTCTCTTTTTTAGCTGTATATTATTGGTCTGACAATTGACTGTGAAATACATCATGCATTCTGACATATGCTGCATCTCCCACCACATATGTGCACGTGCACATGCAAAGACACACACACACACACACACACACACACACACACACACACACACACACATATGCATATGCGCACACACACACACTCACACCCAGCTATATTTCATATGAGTACACATCTTATGCTTAACTATAAATCTTTCTTCTTGCAACTTGCTGGATGCTCTCCTATTCCTTGATTGCTATTGATTTTTAAAAGGATAGAATTCATGGATTGTTGCTGATAGCCCTTCTTGATTAAAAAAACATCCATTAACGTTTATATGGTGTACTGCTAGTAAACTTATTTTCAAATAATGCAAGAGAAAACTGTCTTTAAGGATCTAAGGATAAGAGTTGGTGTTTCCTGCAGCAGCTTCTGCTTAAATTTACCAGCAAGCAATGAAAGTCTGAGAGTCTGGCTTAGAGGATTAAGGCTCTGTTAACAAGCTGTTTCTTGTGTTGCAGTGGATCTAGGTTTGATTCCATTGCCTACCTGTGTGACTTTGAGTAAACCAGTCACCCCTCCCAACCTGAATCTGAAAAAAGTCTAGGGAGACCTGTGCTCTACCCCCAGAAAACAAAAATAAGTAAAGCAATACCAGTACATTCTGTCTCATGTTGGGGGTTGGCATAATACTTAAGGTATATATCTCACAGGCAGAAAGTACAGGACTTGATTCTCACACTGAGAAGCATGGGTAGACTTAAAAAGGCCACCTGGGTGTTCAAAATGGCCGCTGTTCTGTGAGTACTGCTATCACCTAGCTCTCTGATATACCCTGGATTAAAACAAACCCAGAAGGCAATGCAGAATTAATAATACAGAAATAACTGTAGATATTTACTACAAATATCATCCAGCAAACAAAAGAGGAAGAAAAAGTGACAGATTCAGCTCAGAAACAGTAGGATTAACTAAGATTTCTGAATAACAGCTTAAGCAATGTGCTACTAAGGCCCTGCATCTGACTACAAGATTAGTAAAACACTACACAGCAAGATGTCAAAAGAGGAAAATAATATGGAAACAACAACAACTAAGACCAAATTCTCAGTACTAGCCTCACATGAGAAAGACACAACTTCAAAAAGACAAAAGACAACTAAACAAACTGACAACTCTAAAACTGCAAATAAATCCAAGACATACCTGCCAGCTAATCTGGAAGACATAAAAAATGCCTTAGTACCTATTCAGCAAGCAATAAAGGACTTATCATTACAATTTCAAATCTTTGGTGCCTCATTCAGCCAAATAATATCCAAAATAGAAAAATCTGAGTCAAAATAATAGAAAATGAAATAAAAATAAACTATTTCTGAAAGAACTGATGCCCATGGCAAAGAAATACAAAACTTACAAGCAAAAATAAGCAAGATCTCGAAGGAACAATATCATCAGAGGAATACCTGAAACTGTACCTTATAAAAATCTAATACCAACAATCAAGTAAATAATAAATTCCCTGCTAGAGGAACCTGAAGAAATACAGCAAATAACAATAGAGAGAACCCACAGAGCTCTGAGGGAAATGCAAACACCACTGACACCAAGACCTGTCTATATTAAAATATTAAATTATCAAGATGTAAATAAAATCATACTGGGAGCAAAGAAAAAAGGCACACTCACCTGGAATAATAATAAAATCTCCTTTGCTCAAGACCTCCCAATACAAACAAGACAAGCAAGATAACTACTATCACCATACTGCAGGTTCCTAATAGAAAAAAAATCAAATTCCAGATGAAATATCCAAATCAGTTAATCTTCTACATCAAAGAGGTTAAATACATGGTTGCTAACCCCAAAGAGGCAAAATAGACATTCCTGGCCGTTTTCAAGCAAATTCCACCTTCAGAAACAAATAAATCCACAAAAGGCGATAAACGACCCTTGGGTGAAGATACGACCCCATTCATGACCACTCTAGCTGGGACCCAACTCTGAAAGCTTCCCCTTGATGTCTAGGCCCTTAAATCCACAATGTGAGCCATGAGGAACACAGGAAAAGGAAGTACAGCCCTGGTAGGAAACAAAAATCAACTGTCATTTCCGATGCACGAATATATGAAGGAACCACCTCCTGGGACATTGGTCTGCAAAATCGTTCCCCCTATGATTTTGAGGGCTCCCTTAAGAAGAACAGTCAGACAAAATGGAGCTCAGCATCTCAGCAAGCTCTAAAAGATTTTACTGTCTGAAAAATGAAAACTGATCTGCACCAGCTAAAAGAAGAAAGCTGCACCATATATGTCAACCAACCTGCAAGCAAAACCTTGAAGAAATAAGGTACTGTTGAACTGAACCATTCACTAAAACAGTACACCCAGTACTGTGAAGGTGAATGAAAATCCAGCCTTAAATAATAGGCAAGAAAGAAACTGTCAGAAACAGGCTAGCTCATAGATTAATATTGGGAAAAAAAGGAAAAAGGAAAAAAATGTTAAATATGTTATGTAAATACTAGGAATGTGTTAACAGATCCTGGAGAGAAGTAATCTCAGGAAAATAGTAAAATAACCTAACAATCTTGTGATAATGTAAATATTGCCTTAATATGCTATAATATGCTAACTATAGCAGAAGGACTGTTTGGCTAAGCTGTTTTTTTTTTTTCTCTATGTATATACTTCCTATCCCTGATAAATAGGTGCCAAGTATATATTTTATAACCCACACAGACTGATGTGGAAAAACATTACAGGCACCAAAGAAGGCTGAAATCTGAATAAATAAAGGGGAGGAAAAAGAAGTCAAATGAAAGAAAAATGTAAAAATGGCAAGATTGATTGTTTAATAATATTACTATGGTACATATAATGCTATAATTTACTGAGGAATGTATATTAATATGCTGTTTTAAAAAATACTATTAGAAAGAATTAGTCACAAGACAAAAACAATACATGCTGTACCTTAAATGCAATACCATAATTGTATAAATAGTATGTTGGAAGAGGCTAGGGACATTAAGTAGCAGTGTTTGTTGATGGAACTAGCTTGTTCAGCTTTGTCCGCATTTTATATAGTAACACAGGGGGGATACTATGGGTTAAATCTATATCTAAAAAGAAAACACATTCCAAGATTAGATGTAAAGGTAAACCATATAATGAACCTTCATCCCCCCTGGATGGATTATTCCTGGTCCAGGGATATAGTGGTTAGACACCGAGTAGGGACGGAGATAAATAGATGCTTTCCTAAACCATCACACAGTAACACATACAAAACTAACAAAACAAAACTAATATACATGGCATATCTAAGGAATACACCTAATAAATAAATGTGGGAAATAGAATCATGGAATGTTAAAGGGCTCCAAAACAAGAAGAAAAGAAAACTATTCTTACACCTTACATTAAAAACCACAGCCAACCTCATACTAATACAAGAAACACACTTGACTGCAGAGCAATGGGCAGAAATTAGCAGAAAGAAATGGATGAGTCAAATTATACCTTCAGAGGGGAAAATAAACAGTGCTGGGGCTGCCATAATAATTAAAAACCAATTTAAGGAAAAAATACTTAAAACCAAAGCTGACAAGGAGGGAAGATGGTGTTACGTAACATTTAGTAGTCCTACAATACCAAAACCTATAATGGTACTTAATGTTTATGCACCCTGTAATAACCAACAACACTTTTTTATGTCATTATACCCAACCTTAAACCAATTTAAAGATCACTACCTAGTGATTGGAGGTGACTGGAACAGATATCAAAACCCAGAAAAGGATAAATCTATTCTGACCAAATCACATAATAAAGAAGGCACATTAGCCCTTAATGAACTCAAACAAGATTTCAAACTATATGACCCTTTTAAATATGGGAACAGTGAAGATAAATCAGGAAAATTCACATTCTATTCACAATGCCACAAAATGTGTTCAAGGATAGACTTCTTCTTAATCTCTGACATATTCATTAACATGGACCCAACAATAACTATACATACCAGGTTGTTTTCAGATCACTCCAAAATCACACTGAACATTAACTGGGACAAAAAGATATATTTAGAGAATAGGGGTCATAATTGGTCATTAAACCCTAATTTACTTTCCAAAATGGATGTAATAAAAGAAACAGAAGCAATACTAAAAATAGCTCTTACAAATATCACTAATTCCCAAGTACCAACTAACATAGAATGGGCTGCAACCAAAGCTCAAATTAGAAGATTGTTTATCAAAAAAGCAGCATACTATAAAAAAAATACAACTGAAAGAGGAGCATACACTGAAAGGGAAAATAAAGCATCTTGAAAAAAAACTAATAAATAACCCCAAGAACCAAACAGAAGCAGAACTTTTAAAACTGCAATGGGATCTATATATGATAAAAAACAGGAACCTATCTTTTTATGAAGCCAGAATGTTAGCCACTTACACAGAAGAAGCTCAAATACCATATAGAGCTCTGGCCAGAATTATCTCCCAACACAAAAATGCCTCTAATATATCAGAAATAAACTACAGAGACAAAAACTACACAGAAAATGAAGACATTATTAAAACATTTGAACAAATACACTCTCAAATATATGGAGCACAAATGCTACAAACCTCAAAGGAAGATAGAACTCTTTTCCTTCAAAAACTGAAATTTCCTAAACTAAATTTAGACCAACAAAAAAAAAATAACTGAACCGATATCCATTAGTGAGATTAATACAACAATCAAACACTTAAAAGCGCATAAGGCTCTGGGTCCAGATGGATTCACATCAGAATTTTACAAAGCATTTTCCCCCTTGATAGCCAAACTACTATACTATACACTGAATTACATAATAAACTATAAAATAAATGATATCCACTTTAATCCCTCTAAAACCATCTTTATATTAAAAGAACACACAGACCCCAAAAACCCCCGACAGCTACAGACCTATCTCCCTCTTAAATATAGATGCTAAAATATTTACCTCTATACTTGCAAACAGAATGAAAAATCTGATAGAGAAAATCATCTCCCCAGAACAGTCTGGTTTTACACCACATAGACAGACTAGTGACAATACATTAACATTAGATGCACTAATATCCTATGCTAACCGATACAATATCAACATCTACACAATGGTAGTGGATGCCCACAAGGCATTTGACAGGGTTAATCTAGAATTCTTACTCCAAACACTACCCTACTTTAATATACCCAATAACTTCATTCAGATCATCCAAACTCTCTATAGCAACCCATACACATCTCTATATATAAATAAAACTTGGTCAAATAGGATTCTAATAAAAAATGGAACAAGACAAGGATGCCCATTATCACCCTTCCTATTTAACCTATACCTAGAACCACTCTTTCTATACATTAAACAAAATATATACCACAATCCTCCATCAATACACAACTTCAAAATATACCTCACTGCATTTGCGGATGATCTGAACATATACTGCACTGCACCAAATTCAGATATAAACAAAATAATAGCTGCAATTGAACATTTCTTGACTATGTCTAACTACAAACTAAACCTCAATAAAACTAATACTTCCCCCCTAAAAACACCCAAACTCATCTCACTAATACCATTGTTAAACACAATAAAAATAAAAGAAGAAACTAAATACCTGGGAATCACCTTTTTCCAGAATAGCAAAGACTTCTACCAACACAATGTAAACCTTAAATGGCAAAACACAATGCAAGACTGTAAAAGATGGAACAACCTAAAACTACCATTCTTGGCCAAAGTATCAATAATCAAAATGAACATTTTACCTAGACTAATGTATATATTCATGAAATCACAGACAATAATACATAATAAATTCTTCAAACAAATTCATACCTTCCTAGCAAAATTTATATGGGAACTCAAAAAACCCAGAATCTCCTATCCAAAATTAACACTCCCAAAAAACAAAGGAGGACTAAATTTACCAGATTTTATAATGTACTACTCAATCATTAACACTAACAGAATATTAAGAATAGCTGAACATAATCCGTCAATGGAAAATTGGTCTCCTCTTTGGGTGACAATCTATTATAGATATATTAAAGCTCTAGGTTTCAATCCCAAAGCACTTCCATTCCTGAAGCAGAAAGAAATACAAGATTATAACATTATGGAGCCCTTAAAATATTCTATCAACTTAGCACAAAAACTATTTCAATTCTTGAACCTTGGACAAGCCATGACAATACTGCAACCCCTTCATAAAAACCCAAATTTAAAAATAAACAATACGATGCTGGACTTAGTCCCTTTTTCCAGACTGAAAGATAAAACAATCCAAGATAATTATCCTTACCTTAACTTCTCAATACAAGAAATGAGGACCAACTTAAACCTCCCTAAATCATACATAATAATCCTAAGACAAATCAAAGAACTGTGTTCCAGTTACCTCCAAAATGCTACTATGACCAATAGTGACATAAAAACTTGTAGCAGGTTTTGGAAAACTATTATTACAACAAAGAAAACTATTACTAATTCATATAAAATGATAAATGAAATAAAATACCAGAAAGACCTTCTCTTCTCTAACTACTGGAGAAAAATGAAACCATCCATAGATGATCAGCAAATAAGCCAGGCAATCAATCTAACACTGAAGATTATACCCCTCAAAAAGTTAGCATACGCTCAGCTCATGATCAGTAATAATGCATATTTTACACCTGCAATCCTACATACATTTAATATATCAAAATCACCTTTCTGCCCACACTGTAAGGAACAGATAGCTGACTTAGTCCATTTATTTTGGAGCTGTAAATGTATCTATAAACTCTGGAACTCTTTCATGGTACAATTACAAAAAATGGGTTATCAAACATCAACATTAACTTGGGAATTCACTCTATTACACATTATCCCACCCAACATACCAAGAAAACAAGCAAATACATTTTTAACAATCTTCCTACTAATGAAACTGTATATAGCGTTTAAATGGCTAGATACGATAATTATCTCTTGGGAGGGTTTTAAACAAGTAGCTATACAACATCTTTTAGCTCATAAAATAGTAATAGATAAAAGAAACAAAAACATGAAATCCAGGGAAATTTGGGAACAAACCTTTAATATTATATTAGCATAATTCATCACACAGCAACTTAGAAATACACTCTAATAGAACCGAAGAACACATACAAGTTCAGATATTAAATAATAACTTGGATATTACAAATGTATATACTGTCTGTATAACTGTGTAATTAACAGTGAAAGCATCTATGTACATAGTGTAAATAGATATGTTGTATGACCTATATCCTGTGGTATTGACATCAATGTATAACATATATATATATATATATATATATATATATATATATATATATATATATATATATAATCATGTTGTAAGATGGTTTTTATCTGCGACATTTATTAATGTAAAAAGAAAAAGAAAAATTATTGAAAAAAAAGGCCACCTGAGATCTAGTAATCCCCTATGACTGTCTTTATTTATTTATTCTTTAATTTGTCAGAGTAATAGTTGCATCAGTACATTATTTGTACTAATGAAATATGTAACCCTAAATGGTTATGATGTGTTGCTTTTATTTTGCAATTACAGATTTTGCAGTTTAAAATCAAAGAAGAAAACTAAGCTATCTTGGCACACAGTCTCCCAGCAATATCATTTGCCATGGTAACTCAGAAGCCATTGTAAAAGTTTTCCATTACCTGAAAGTTAGGAAATGGGTTTAGTAGGCTTTCTATCTTTAGAGCAAAGCATAATACATTGATCTAAAGCTGATCATACAGGGAACATTGAAGGTCTGTGTTGGTCAGTCTGAAACACTGGCAAGGTAAAAGTCAAAATCAAAGGTTTAATACATAAATGAGCACAATGTATCATGTGTTAGCATTAAGAATTAAGTAAATAATTGCATAAGAAGCTCAGCAGCTGAATGGAAGCATAGTAGTGCTCATCACTGTTTAAGATAGATAATACTTTGGTTCCAGGATGGCTAGGGAAAATGTTCCTATATCAAAAGTGGGAGAGACCACTAGACCCCCTCCATCATTCTCAATGTCTGATTTCCTATCTTTAAAAGCATTCACCTGAACAATTAATATTGCCTTAAAGATAAGTGATTTGTTAAATAGCCTGGTTACTGCTGTTCTGGGCTGGACATATGATTAATTTGTCATGTTTAAAGACAGAATGATTCTATTCTCCTACATTTCATTCTGTTGCTTTTGTGTATACACAAAAGTCAAGACCATGAGCTTTGCATTATTTTTACTCACACTGCAGTTTGCTTTTTAAATTGTGAAAGAAAAATAAATCTGCTAACATATTAATTTATTCCTTTCACATAATTAGGAGCGAATATTAAACTCTTACATTTAGATATTCAGTTAGGCTTGTATGAATGCATACTAGCTAAAATAGTCAAACGTTATAAATGTTGTCTAATAAAATATTGCTTTCATCATGTTGCCTGTCTGTAATCTAGGACAGTTGACTGTCTCAGAGACCATTTGGTATCTGAGCAATTAAAAAAGTTAGTTGATTAAATTTAACATCCTTCTTACTTTACCTCTCAGGTACAAGTTAACTAAGAGGGAGTAAAAACTGTTCTCCATTAACTTCCAAAAAACTGAAAATACCTTTTTGATCTGTAATGTTTTTCTTTTTAAGTATATTTTAGTTATGGTAACTAAAGTCTCTTTTTGTCTCCAAACCCCATTTCTAAGACAAGTAAGACATCAACATAGACAATGTGACCAGATTTTACTGCAACCAATTCATAAGATGAAATTACTCATTTCAGATAACCAAAATGTATTATCTAAGTCAAAACATAAAATATAGGCAGCATGGTAGAATATTCACATCATCAAACTAAGTAAAACAAGCAGTGACATCAGTTACACTGAATCTCACCAAACATGGGAAGCATAGCAAAACACCTCATAAAATGACCAACTAATAGTGTTAAAAACATTGCTTACTACATGCCAGCCTAACCTCCTTCATAGGCAATGAAATCCACCACTCACTCCATATGAAACAACTGGAAGGAAGGGTGGGGAAAAGAAAAGTTTCCCTTCTTATTCAACGGCAGTATCCTTCTTCTGCCATGACTCACTGTTGCAAAGGAGGGAGGGAGTGAAGGAGGGAAGTTATGCTCCTAACATCAGTGCCAAAGAGGCTATTAGCTTGCCCAAGTTATATATGCAGCCAACCCCTAGAAATGCTTCACAATACTGCACTGCCTGTCCTTAAAGAATCAACACCTAAGCAATCACTATACCCACATTTAAACTCCCCCTCCCCCTCTCCCATTATCTCACTCCCTTCTAAATACCATGGCAACAGCTATTAATATAGCCAACAGCTCACCCTATCCCCTTTGGCAGGAGGTCAAATAGTCAAAAATCCACTTTCAGGTCAGGCAAAGGTAAATCCAGTGAATTCTATATACACACACGAAAAAATGCAAACCAGCTGGACGAATACAGCCCAGATAAAAATCCACAAAGTTCACAGAACACACAAATATCCAGGGACCATAAACTAGGCAGGTTTACCAAAATAAACATTACTTTCCTGGTTATTGGTACAGGCAGAGTCAAGTATCAGTCCAAAGTAAAAAATAGAAAACTTTATTTCACGTGGATAAGCGCTTTCATGGTAATAACCCCCACTTCATCAGACCATGAAAACTAATGCATACTGCTCACTTTTATGCAAAACATTAAATTGCTTAATTACTTAATTGCACCACAATAACCAACTGACAACCAGTGGGTCATCCTTAAAGGTGCACTATATATTCTATCATTCACATTGCCTTAAAAATGCTCATAATAAAATACTCTACATATGCATATAGAAAATACATTTTATATTAGATACACATATCACAGCATATATCAACATCACACTAAATTAATTCATAAAAATACATATATCAAAAATTATATATAATACTTGATATATGTATTAAGCATATTCAGTAACACAGTGACAACCAAAGATGAAGCATGGTTGTATTTACAACCATGAATTGCAGTCATTTCAGTACAATACTACTAAATATGTGGTATGATATTATTCTAATAATGAAGTTACAATTATTCAAACACTGGCCACTGTCATATCATAAACCATTCACATTAAAACAAATTCATAAATATACAAATATCAAACAAAATAAAAATATATGAATAAAAATAACTAAACACATCCAATGATAACACAAAAACATACATACTATCATACTATAACAATATCAATTACTATACTACTGTGATCGACTAACAATATAATGTTACTCTAAAAATCATATTCATTTACTGGGGCAATTATGGCTTTCTCCATCCATTCGCCCCTAAAACAAGGCAAAAGGACTTCCACTTTTATAATTATACGCACATCCAACATCTAATAATTGGGTTCAAAATAATACATATACTTAATAGCCAAAAACTTCCCACTGTTATAAATATTATTATAAATATATCATACTACTTATATAATACCCCAGTGGGCATTTATTACACTATCACCTAAGTAAAGATTTATTTTTCAATATGGGCTTAAGTGGGATCCTATCATTGAGTCCTTTACCTCTATTGCCTCTCAACCTGACTATCCCACTGACTTCTGAGGTCTCAGTCCTGTTGACCATGTCCCCTCCTCTTTTATTCTCTATAATCACTTTGATCACCATGAAGCTATAACTGTGTGTTGGACCTTCCATCAATGTATGTTTGACCAAAGCATTTGTTTTATCAATGTTTTTTATACTCAGCAAATGTTCCCTCATCTTACACCTAAACTCTCTATCAGTTTTCCCTATATAATAACTCGTACATGCAGTACACACTGCAAGGTATACTACATGTTGTGTGAGGCAGTTGGCCGTAACATTGCACATGAAATCCCTTCCTGTATCTGGATGTTTAAAACTGTTACTGGAATCTATCCATTGACACTGGTTAGAGCTCCCACAAGGTATGGTCCCCATAATGTCACTCTCACTATTGTTAATATTAATACCATAACAAAGATGTCTTTTTAAAGATTTTATATTCTTATAGCAAAATTTAGGCTCATCTCCTACCAACTCTCTAATATGTGGGTCACATGTAAGTATCGGCCAATGATTCCTCACAACTTCTTTTATTATACTGATGTCACTTGTATATTCTGTGGACACTTTCAGGTTGTTATATTGTGTATTCATCGTTCTCATCAATTGTCCCTCTTGTTGTTTCCCTACTGTTGTTCTTAAAGCCTTGACATCATCCATTACTTTTCATATTTCTCTCTCATTATACCCCCTCTGTGCAAACCTATTACTTAAATCAACAACTTATTGTTCAAACAGAGCATCATCAGCTGTTTATCTAGATGCCCCGAGTGCTTGTCCCTTCATTACGTTCTTAAATATATGTTGGGGGTGCATGCTTCCTCTATGTACATACGTATTTTTATAACATTCTTTCTTATGTACTTGGGTTGAAAGTCTCCCATTGGGACTCCTGCTTATTTACACATCAAGGAAACTAATGGTTGTGCTCGAATATTTCATTTCAAATGTTAAAAAAGTTGTACTTTCATTCAAACCTTTATGAAAGTTAATTAACCCAGATTCTGTGCCTTGCCATAACAGGAAGAGGTCATCAATGGAATGCTTACAGAATTTTATCTCTTGCCATTTTCCATTTACTACATGTTTCCGTTCCCAATTGGCCATGACTATATTAGCGTAACTGTTCGTGCTAGATGTATCCATGGCCACCCCATCTTTTTGACTATACATTACATGATCAAACATCATTATGTTATTTACCAGCACCTGTTCCATTAATAGACATATGAGTTCCACTCTGCTGGCTGTATAAGTACATTCATGTGTTAAATATTCTCTCAACATTTCTATACCCAATTCATTTGGGATAGATGTAAACAGGGAATTAACATCCAATGTAACCATTAAAACTGTCTCATCTACATCAAAACATACCCCGTGCATTTAAATAAATCAGTCAGAAATTGCTGAGTAGCTTTTAGAATATCTTTATTCTTATTTACTATTGGCCTTAATGTTTTCTCAATGTATACTGAAATAGGTTCAGTCAACAATTCCCTCCCTGAGACAATAGGTCTCAGGGGGGGATGTGTGGGATTTTTATGAATTTTAGGGAGCCCTTGAATCATAGGGATTAACAGATTTGATACCAAAAAATATTCATATTGTTCTTTTTTAATCCACTCTTCTATTAGGCTATCATATAACAGTGTGTTGAATTTCTGTTTTATAATTTGAATCTTATTCATATGAATAACATCATATACTTCATGATTTTGCAACATTAATTTCATTTGACCATTATAGAATGACTTGTCCATGATTTTGTCATGTATTGTCAGGCTCTGGATTGCATTGCATAAGTGGAAATTGCTTAAGATTCCAAGAGCAGGATAAGTTATTTTTTACACTTATTTCACTGAACTGCACTTCTGGAACGCTTATAATTGTGCTATACAGTTGATCTACTACATTTTGCACTTTTATAAAGCTTTTTTATTGTTTCACTGCATTTATGTACTGTTTTTATACTGTTTTAACATTACTTAACTGTAAACTGCTTTTTCATACTGAGTTGTATTTTCTGTTTGTGAGTGCTCTATCCGAGCTTTTCTGTGCATTTTTGTCTGTTTACAGTTAAAAGCATTCTCGAGTCTGCTCCTTGATCTGTTTAAAACTTTCATTTAGTGGCTACAGCTAGGAACTGTAATAGTGTGCATTACTATAATTGCATTTTTTATTTAAATTACTAAATTGTAAACTGCTTTTTCATACTGAGGCTTGTATTTTCTCTTTGTGGGTGTTCTTTCTATGCTTTTAAAGTGAGGTTTCTGTGTTCTGCTCAGGTGGCATAATCTTGATAGAGGCCTGTTTCTAGGCTGGTAGTTTTGTTTGAGTTTTCTGTGTTTCTGGCAGCCATTTTCTGCTGATTGTCTTCATTATTATTGAGAGTAACAAGGCCTCCTGACCTTCTGTAGTACGAGTGATTGGGTAATAGTAGGGGCTGAGTAGTAATCTGATCTTCCAACTCTTCCATTCTTACTGCTATATAAACCCTGTATCTTATAAAGGTTCTGCTTGCATTAGCAGGCTCTGGATTGCATTGCATAAGTGGAAATTCCTTAAAATTCCAAAAGCAGGACAGGTTATTTCTTACACTTATTTCACTAAACTGCACTTCTGAAATGCTTATAATTGTGCTATACAGTTGATCTACTACATTTTGCACTGTTATAAAGCTTTTTTTATTGTTTCACTGCATTTATGTACTGTTTTATGCTGTTTTAACAATACTTAACTGTAAACTACTTTTTCATACTGAGTTGTATTTTCTGTTTGTGAGTGCTCTATCCGAGCTTTTCTGTGCATTTTTGTCTGTTTACAGTTAAAAGCATTCTCGAGTCTGCTCCTTGATCTGATTAAAACTTTCATTAGTGGCTACAGCTAGGAACTGTAATAGTGTGCATTACTATAATTGCATTTTTTATTTAAATTACTAAATTGTAAACTGCTTTTTCATACTGAGGCTTGTATTTTCTCTTTGTGGGTGTTCTTTCTATGCTTTTAAAGGGAGGTTTCTGTGTTCTGCTAAGGTGATATAATCTTGATCGAGGCCTGTTGTCTAGGCTGGTAGTTTTGTTTGAGTTTCCTGTGTTTCTGGCAGCCATTTTCTGCTGATTGTCTTCATTATTATTGAGAGTAACAAGGCCTCCTGACCTTCTGTATTACAAGTGATTGGGTAATAGCAGGGGCTGAGTAGTAATTTGATCTTCCAAGTCTTCCATTCGTACTGCTATATAAACCCTGTGTCTTATAAAGGTTGTGCTTGTATTGTCAGGCTCTGGATTGCATTGCATAAGTGGAAATTCCTTAAGATTCCAAAAGCACGATAAGTTATTTCTTACACTTATTTCACTGAACTGCACTTCTGAAATGCTTATAATTTTGCTATACAGTTGATCTACTACATTTTGCACTGTTATAAAGCTTTTTTTATTGTTTCACTGCATTTATGTACTGTTTTATACTGTTTTAACATTACTTAACTGTAAACTGCTTTTTCATACAAAGAATTGTATTTTCTGTTTGTGACTGCTCTATCCGAGCTTTTCTGTGCATTTTTGTCTGTTTACAGTTAAAAGCATTCTCAAGTCTGCTCCTTGATCTGTTTAAAACTTTCATTTAGTGGCTACAGCTAGGAACTGTAATAGCGTGCATTACTATAATTGCATTTTTTATTTAAATTACTAAATTGTAAACTGCTTTTTCATACTGAGGCTTGTATTTTCTCTTTGTGGGTGTTCTTTCTATGCTTTTAATGTGAGGTTTCTGTGTTCTGTTCAGGTGGCATAATCTTGATAGAGGCCTGTTGTCTAGGCTGGTAGTTTTGTTTAAGTTTACTGTGTTTCTGGCAGCCATTTTCTGCTGATTGTCTTCATTATTATTGAGAGTAACAAGGCCTCCTGACCTTCTGTAGTACAAGTGATTGTGTAATAGCAGGGGCTGAGTAGTAATCTGATCTTCCAACTCTTCCATTCTTACCGCTATATAAACCCTGTGTCTTATAAAGGTTCTGCTTGTATTGTCAGGCTCTGGATTGCATTGCATAAGTGGAAATTCCTTAAGTTTCCAAGAGCTGGATAAGTTATTTTTTATACTTATTTCACTGAACTGCACTTCTGAAACACTTATAATTGTGCTATACAGTTGATCTACTACATTTTGCACTGTTATCAAGCCTTTTTTATTGTTTCACTGCATTTATGTACTGTTTTATACTGTTTTAACATTACTTAACTGTAAACTGCTTTTTCATACTAAGAGTTGTATTTTCTGTTTGTGAGTGCTCTATCCGAGCTTTTGTGTGCATTTTTGTCTGTTTACAATTAAAAGCATTCTCGAGTCTGCTCCTTCATCTGTTTAAAACTTTCATTTAGTGGCTACAGCTAGGAACTCTAATTGTGTGCATTACTATAATTGCATTTTTTATTTAAATTACTAAATTGTAAACTGCTTTTTCATACTGATGCTTGTATTTTCTCTTTGTGGGTGTTCTTTCTATGCTTTTAAAGTGAGTTTTCTGTGTTCTACTCAGGTGGCATAATCTTGACAGAGGCCTGTTGTCTAGGATGGTAGTTTTGTTTAAGTTTCCTGTGTTTCTGGCAGCCATTTTCTGCTGATTGTCTTCATTATTATTGAGAGTAACAAGGCCTCCTGACCTTCTGTAGTACGAGTGATTGGGTAATAGCAGGAGCTGAGTAGTAATCTGATCTTCCATCTCTTCCATTCTTACTGCTGTATAAACCCTGTGTCTTATAAAGGTTCTGCTTGTATTGTCAGGCTCTTGATTGCATTGCATAAGTGGAAATTCCTTAAGATTCCAAGAGCAGGATAAGTTATTTCTTACACTTATCTCACTGAACTGCACTTCTGAAATGCTTATAATTGTGCTATACAGTTGATCTACTACATTTTGCACTGTTATAAAGCTTTTTTTTATTGTTTCACTGCATTTGTGTATTGTTTCATACTGTTTTAACATTACTTTACTGTAAACTGCTTTTTCATACTGAGAGTTGTATTTTCTGTTTGTGAGTGCGCTATCCAAGATTTTCTGTGCATTTTTGTCTGTTTACAGTTAAAAGCATTGTCGAGTCTGCTCCTTGATCTGTTTAAAACTTTCATTTAGTGGCTACAGCTAAGAACTGTAATAGTGTGCATTACTATAATTGCATTTTTTATTTAAATTACTAAATTGTAAACTACGTTTTCAAACTGATGCTTGTATTTTCTCTTTGTGGGTGTTCTTTCTATGCTTTTAAAGTGAGTTTTCTGTGTTCTGCTCAGATGGCATAATCTTGACAGAGGCCTGTTGTCTAGGATGGTAGTTTTGTTTGAGTTTCCTGTTTCTGGCAGCCATTTTCTGCTGATTGTCTTCATTATTATTGAGAGTAACAAGGCCTCCTGACCTTCTGTAGTATGAGTGATTGGGTAATAGCAAAAGCTGAGTAGTAATCTGATCTTCCAACTCTTCCATTCTTACTGCTGTATAAACCCTGTGTCTTATAAAGGTTCTGTTTGTATTGTCAGGCTCTGGATTGCATTGCATAAGTGGAAATTCCTTAAGATTCCAAGAGCTGGATAAGTTATTTTTTATACTTATTTCACTGAACTGCACTTCTGAAACACTTATAATTGTGCTATACAGTTGATCTACTACATTTTGCACTGTTATCAAGCCTTTTTTATTGTTTCACTGCATTTATGTACTGTTTTATACTGTTTTAACATTACTTAACTGTAAACTGCTTTTTCATACTGAGAGCTGTATTTTCTGTTTGTGAGTGCTCTATCCGAGCTTTTCTGTGCATTTTTGTCTGTTTACAGTTAAAAGCATTCTCGAGTCTGCTCCTTCATCTGTTTAAAACTTTCATTTAGTGGCTACAGCTAGTAACTCTAATAGTGTGCATTACTATAATTGCATTTTTTATTTAAATTACTAAATTGTAAACTGCTTTTTCATACTGAGACCTGTATTTTCTCTTTGTGGGTGTTCTTTCTATGCTTTTAAAGTGAAGTTTCTGTGTTCTGCTCTGGTGGCATAATCTTGACAGAGGCCTGTTGTCTAGGCTGGTAGTTTTGTTTGAGTTTCCTGTGTTTCTGGCAAACATTTTCTGCTGATTGTCTTCATTATTATTGAGAGCAATGAGGCCTCCTGACCTAGTGTAGTACGAGTGATTGGGTAATAGCAGGTGCTGAGTAGTAATCTGATCTTCCAACTTTTCCAATCTTACTGCTAAGATTCCAAGTGCAGAATAAGTTATTTCTTAAACTTATTTCACTGAACTGCACTTCTGAAATGCTTATAATTGTGCTATACAGTTGATCTGCTACATTTTGCACTGTTATAAAGCTTTTTTTGTTTCACTGCATTTATGTACTGTTTTATACTGTTTTAACATTACTTAACTGTAAACTGCTTTTTCATACTGAGAGTTGTATGTTCTGTTTGTGAGTGCTCTATCCAAGCTTTTCTGTGCATTTGTATCTGTTTAAAGTTAAAAGCATTCTTGAGTCTGCTCCTTGATCTGTTTAAAACTTTCATGCAGTGCTTCAGCTACGAACTCTAATTTTTCCCACTCACCCTCCCTAGTGTTGTGTGTTCTTATACTTGGTGGCTTTGCAGTTGCCCGCCCATACTGTATATTTGATCTGTAATACTCCTCCCAGTCTAGTGTCATTAGTTCACTCAATCTAATAGAGAACATTTGTGAAGGCCAACCCACTCAGATTCTTAACATTGAATTAACTTATGTTCCAGCTTTCTCCATTTCCACTTTACTGGAAAAAAATTCTAAGCTTGCTTCCCCCCTTTCCTGTGGCAGGTCAGATATGGATTTGCGGTGTCCAGGACTGTTTGTGAGCTCCTATGCCCCCCCCTCTTAACTTGGGTTAAACTATTCCTGGTGCCATAAAGTCTGTTCTTCAAAATTTCCCTTGCAACTAGCCAGCTCTTTAGTTTTAGCACTCATCTGTTTCTTTGATCTCAGCACTTGTTCAGAACTCATTGTAAGCGCTAAATAAGTTAAAATTTACTACAGCACTCAACTTTCCTCACTTGTCTAGAGGAAAACAGTTTTTAGTACTTAATAAATAAGCACCTATTCAGGCATGTCTAAAGGACAGCTCCCGGTATTTTCTCCTGTCTACCTGATGAATCTGGGCATCTTGGGCAATGCAGCAATTGCCTCATGTACACAGACAACCCTCTCCTCCTACCACCCAACATTACGACCTATGAGAGATGCACTTATATAGCCAAACTGTAAGCAAAGCTCTCTTTACCAAAGACTGGCCTAGACAGTCAAGAAGAGAAGGTAAACACTTGCACCGCACCACACTCATCACATAGTCCCTCAAAGCCTACACCACCAAAACACACACACAGAAGCACAAAACACACACCTACATTCGTGGAGGCTCTCAGTACAAATCTGCGCAAACAACAGAGTCCTCCAAAGCAGAAATGCAAGCAACTTCTACCCCCCAACACAACCCAAATGACACATAGCCCACATACTCAGTGTGCCACTCAACTACAGCCCATAAGGCATAACGTACCCAACACTCTACTCATAGATGACTCTATAGTCAGGCACACTGATGTTCCACTCACCAGGCTAAACAACGAAAAAGTTACTGTCAGCTGCCTGTCAGGTGCCAGGATCTGCCAAATAACACATGCACTCAGGTCACTCCACAACAAGTACAAATATGACTCTGTCATTGTCCATGTTGGTGTGAATGACCTGAGACGTACCTCCCTGGACTACATGAAAAGAGACATGGAGGAGCTCTCCGATCTTGTAGCCCAGGCTGGTATGACCTTAGCCCTGAGTAGCATCCTGCCATCACCCAGAATGACACCACAGTACAAGGACAAAATTATTGACTTTAACAATTGGCTAAGCTTCTGGTGTCATTCTAAGGGTATCCAGTATCTGTCTGCCTGGTATGACATGCTCGACAGACCACGCTGCTTTGCCAGAGATGGCCTGCACCTGTTGCCCTTGTGATTCTGGATACTGGCAAAGGCTTTTGCCACCCCTATAGTGCCTTTTTTAGGCAAGGTTCAAATGACAAATTCACCACCGTAACAGGTACAAGCAAGCACAATCTGAGGGTAATGCTACTCAATGCTAGAAGTCTAAACCTCAAAATGCACTCACTTGAGGCACTCCTTAAAATGAAGAACATTGACATCTGTGCAGTGACAGAGACCTAGTTCAAAACTCCAGAGAGCACCCCTGCATTACCAGGCTATAATTTATACCACACCTTTCGGCCACCAAACCCGGACCAAAACACTAAAGGTGGAGGTGTGTCCATATTCATTAAGGATATCCACACCTCCAAGCTAGTTGCTCAGCATAATGCATCCGGGATTATCCAAGTTTAACTAACTCTGGGCAAAACCACAATCCAGATTGTAGCTTGCTACAAATCCCCCACCATGCCCCAGGATTCCCACTCCTCTTTTCTTGATACACTGGAAAATATTAAGGTACAACCCAACACTCTAATAATGGGTGATTTCAACTACCCTACCATTAACTGGGAAAACTACTCATGTACCAGCCCTTTTCCTCAACCTTTTTCTGGAAATCATCAATTCCAATGCCTTGGATCAACTTATCCACATCCCCACCAGGGGCAGCAATATCCTAGACCTGGTCATCACCAACATGGGTGACCGGTGTTCCATACCAGAGGTCAGCTCCTTGTTGATCAGATCCGACCACAAGCTAATCACCCTAGACATCCACATCCTGCTCCCTCCCCCCATAAGGGAAACAAACGTAAAAAATTTCTCCAAATCCAACTTCACGCTTCCGAAGACAGAAGTGGCAAACTTCATGACACCCATGCAGATGGACAATAGAGGTATGACTGCTGAATCCTACTCAAATGCACTTTATAAGCACTTACACGAATGCATGGATCATGCTATCCCTAACAGAACCAAGATGCTATCCTCCAAAAAAAGGAAACCGATCTGGTGGTCTTCTGCCATAAACAAACGCTACAACAGAAGAAACTGTTGCAAAAAAGAGTAAAATCCCATGATTGGAGGAACTCTCTGGTCAGCCTCAGAAAGAAGCTGAGATCCCTCATAAAATCCTTCAAAACTAGTTATGAAAACAAAATTGCCACTGATTCTAAAGACAACCACAAAGCATTCTATAGCTATGTCAAAAATCTCAATGACAACACTCAGATCTGCTCTGAGTTACAGCACAATGACACTAAATATATAGAACCAACTGATATTGCCAACATCCTGGCAGATAGGTTCAGTGCTAACGTTACCCCCCTCTCACCCCCTAAAGGGCCCATCTTTATACCGGAAGAATGCAAAGTTCCTGTAATCATGGCTGCACAGATAAAAACCTCACTCTCCAAAGCCAAGAACACAGCATCCATGGGACCTGACAACATCCCAGGCTGCCTTCTACATGAACTACAGAATGAACTGGCACCCCACCTTAGTACCATGTTCAATCATAGCCTCACCTCAGGCTTTGTGCCCATTGAATGGCACACAGTGACAGTTATCCCACTCCACAAAGGAGGGGCCACAACAGACCCCGGGAACTACTGCCCCATTAGCCTGATGAGCCTCGTCTGCAAGGCCATGGAACGTATCATCATGGAACTCATAAACAAAGACATTGGAGATCTCCAAACTCTGGACCCCACACAGTTTGGGTTTGTAAAAGGCAGATCATGTCTCCTAAACCTGATAGACTTCTTTGAAATAGTCACCAAAGCCATAGATGAGGGTAAGGTGGTTCACACAGCCTATCTAGATCTCATCAAGGCATTCGACACCATCCCCCACTCTGGAATTATAGATAAACTCACTAAACTAGGTATAAATCCCTATGTCACAAGATGGGTGGCCAACTGGCTTACTGACAGAACCCACACTGTGAAAGTAGCAGACTCCAAATCAGACTTCAGACCAGTGACAAGTGGAGTACCACAGGGTTCAGTCCTGGGTCCTCTCCTGTTTGGTATCTACTTCTTTGAAGTACAGGCTAACACAGAAGGTCTTTGGCTAACTAAATTTGCAGATGACTGCAAACTAGGAGCCATAATCAAAACTCCTAATGATGTGGACCTCCTACAAAAGGGCCTCACTGAGACAGATGCCTGGTGTGAAATACATGGTCTCAAGCTCAATGCCAAAAAGTGCATTGTCATCCCCTTTGGTAAAAACTCTGTACCTATGAACTACCACATAGGCGGTATTCTACTTAACAATGAAAGTGTGATAAGAGACTTTGGGACACAGGTGGACAGTAGTCTCTCCTTTGATAATCACATCGCCACAGTGGTCAGGAAATCCTTCTACGTGGCACACCTCATCACAAAAGGTTTCTCATCCAGAAAAAAAGAGGTCATTGTTCCCCTCTACTCATCAGTCATTAGACCTATTATAGAGTACAACGCCCCTTTTGGTATGTATCTCACAAGACATCTATAACAACTGACAAGGCCACAAAAATACCTCACAAAGAGGATTACTGGCCTCAAACAGATGCCTTACGCAGACCGTCTTAAAAAACTCCAGCTTTACTCCGTCGCATATCGCCTACTCAAAGGCGATCTCTGCCTAACATACAAAGTGATGTCAATCCCAGAGCTGTTGGACATGCTCCACTTAAAGAAATCCCAATCCCTCTGAGCTACATGCTCTAGGGACCTAAACCTTGTCACCACAATAAACAGAACATGCTGGAGGGATAGATTCCTGTCACAGAGACTTCCCATACTCTGGAACAGACTATCTATCTATGTCAAACAGAGCTCCTCATTAGCACTCTTCAAGAAAAATCTTGATGATTGGATGGGTAATAGGAAATTCATCCGGGGATCACTTCTGTTGTTCTGCTTGACAGGGGCACAGGAAAATAATTTTCTTGGTGGCAAAAGCCAGAGTACCTTTTTGGCTAGGCTTGTATTGGCCCTAGGGCCAATAGCCTAGTACCTACCTATGAACCTATGGACCTATGATGACCGTGCGGCCTCCCTTGTCGGCTCCTTTGATCACTATGGACTCATCATTCTTTAAAACTTGCAATGCATTACATTCATCTTTGGATAAATTACTACTACTAAACTTCCTTTTGTCTAAATATAGTTGTTCGTACAAGTCTTTCTCACATAGACTATTAAAAACTTCTACTACTGGGTGACTCAGTGGAATGAATATGCTTGGTTTCTTGAGCATAAAACTATCACCCTTACTTTCACTACCAAAAAACAATTTCAATTCAACATTCCTTACAAATTTCTTTATATCCAAGATGTTATTACTTACCTCAGTCCTTTGGGTTGGAATAAATGAAAGTCCCTTCCGTAATAGTTCCATTTCACATTTTGTTAATTCTCTAGAAGAAATATTCCATACTAGAGAATCAGCTTTCACTGATGGTGCCAATGCCGTTTCGCATTCCTGTTCTCTGACTGGTCTTGCATCCCTTTCCTCTTTACTCACCCTCTGCTCTGTGATCTCCCTAACACATCTCGATAGTACCCTGGTGTTAACTTGATCGGTAGTATCGGGAAAACTGGAGACTCCATTAAAAAAATGGTTACCAGATGTTTCACTTGCCTGGTGTGCATGCAATTTAGTCGCTGGTTTATCCAAAACCTTGTTGCTAACTGTAGTGTTGATACACTCACTACTACCACTCGACACTTCAACTAGTGTTGGAATGGACTCTACTTCCAATCGTGTATATGTTTTGGGTCTAGCTCCAAGACCCTCACTGTGCACACTATGTTCCCCGCTTAAGGGAACTACTTCCGCTGGGTTTACTCTTGGTCGCTCTCTACTGAAGGTCGTCTGGTTGTATTCTCTTGTGTCTCCTGATGGTCTTGGTAAACAAAGGCGTGACCCTCCTTAAAGTCATTCCTGTCGCGTTCTAATTTATTCAACTTCTGCCTCACTAGTCTCTGTTCAAATAGTGTGACAGAATCCATCGCACATTTTAGCTTTTCATGTACCAAGTCACTAGGATAGTTCTTATACAAATTCTGCTGCTGCTCACTGATACTATCCAAAACTAAACTTTTTTCATGGTCTGCATTCTCTAAAAGATGGCACATGTAATTAAAACTTAACTCTAAATTTAACTGTTGCCATTTCATCAACAGTTCTGGTTGCAGTTCACCTTGATGAGGCATCTTTAGAATCCTTAGCCCACGAGGTATTACTTTATATTTAAGGCAAGCATCAAGATGATGTTGCTCTGCCTGTACCCTTTTTATTTTAAACAAGTTATCCTCTACTTTATGAATTTCTCTAATAAATGCCGGAAAATCAATGCCATTGTTCACTTGTGCAGTGCCTCTGATTATATCGGCACTATTTAACAAAGGGTTGGTCTTTCTCTTTGCAAAACCCAAAAAATCATTCTGAGCAGTCTCAATAATAACATTATTCAATACAGGTATACCTTCTATGCTGTTGTTGTTCACCACTCCAGCGTCACTCTCTCCTGCCATAGTTTCCAGCCATTGCCAGTAAAAAAACAATCCACACACGAAAAATAGCAAACCAGCTGGACGAATACAGCCCCAGATAAAAATCTACAAAGTGCACAGAACACACAAATATCCAGGGACCATAAACTAGGCAGGTTTAACAATTAAACTATAAAAAAAATAAATAAAATAAAAAGGGAAGTATCCTTCTTCTGCCATGACTCACTGTGTCAAAGGAGGGAGGGAGTGAAGGAGGGAAGTTATGCTCCTAACATCAGTGCCAAAGAGGCTGATATTAGCCTGCTGAAATTATATATGCAGCCAACCCTTAGAAATGCTTCACAATACTGCACTGCCTGTCCTTAAAGAATCAACACCTAAGCAATCACTATACCCACATTTAAACTCCCCCTCCCCCTCTCCCATTATCTCACTCCCTTCTAAATACCATGGCAACAGCTATTAATATAGCCAGCAGCTCACCCTATCTCCTTTGGCAGGAGGTCAAATAGTCAAAAATCCACTTTCAGGTCAGGCAAAGGTAAATCCAGTAAATTCTATATACAGTCTGAGGGTACTGTCAGAAACAGTAAAAAAAAAAAAAAAACAAAGGATCAACTAGTTTACCCAAACAAATTCCTATGTGGTAGGTATGAGTTCTAAAAGCAGTTAGTACCCTCTTTTCCGAGGAAGGATGGTATCAGCAGTAGAGAATCTGAGGACATTTTCTTGAAGTGAATGCGATCTTGCATTGGCAGGAGTTCAAGGATAAAACAGTCTGCAAGACAATGATCTCCTCAACCCTGACCTTTTGTTTACATAGCAAACCTGCAGTCTTGCCATTCAGCTTGATCACTTTCTCTAGCAGAAGTTGAAACACAACAACCAATGCAGCTACCTCTAGACTCCCAAAAAGTTAAGACCTTCATTGTGGAAAAAGATGAGCACCCTGTGCAATTGCTTCTATCCCATCTCCGACCAACAGAAAGTCATATAAGTAATGTATTTACTTGGGCCTGCTGCCCTACCTGCCAATCAAATGCAAGGTTGTACTAAAATTCTCAAACAGAGAACAAGCCACCTCACAGTACATGGGCATGGCTTTGTCAAAGTGGAACATGCCTCATAGGTGCATACACAAGAAAGGCCAGTCTTGCTTCCAAAAAAGTAGTTAACTGTAAAGTTTTGTCATTGATAGATAAGAAGAAGCCCATACTCAACAAAACCACTTAATCCAGTAAAACATACTGTACCATGACATCATGCTTATCTATGCCATTGTTAAATGAACTACCCTCTGGAAAAAGAGTATTGATGAATAAAGTGAAATCAACCTGTCATCTTTTTCAGAACCAAGCCCATTGGAGAAAACCTGAGTATTGAAAGAAAGTGGACTTCAGTTGCCCCAATGTCCCCACTGCCCACATTTCTTTATCAAAAAGACCTGAGCTAACTCTTTTCTCTCCTAGACTGGCTTCAGATTATTACAAACATGAGTGTAGTCCCCCACCCATAATTTAATTGAGAAACCCTTTGTAAAGCCCAGAACAAACTCCAGGGTCATCTCTTTGTATGAGTAGGCCAATCGAAGCAAAGTCAAACTTCTAGTCTAATAAGGGGAATGCAGTGTCCAGTGAACTGGTAGCCCTGAAATGGTGAATTTCCATTTCAACAAGAATACAGTTCCCACTCGCCCAAACCTCCCAGTCCTTATTGTCTAATTACATCTGCCACATTCAGACCACTGTATTCCATATGCCCAAATTATATTGAGCCACGAGGGCCTTCAAAATAAGAGCATATGTCCACGTTAGCATACTGCACACATGCGCTTTCTTACATTAAAGTCCCAGTATTCCCTTCTCTTCCCCTCCAACTACTATTGCTGAGGAGCTAGCCTGGCGTCTATATCACGTTATCGAAATCTGACTACATCAAATCACTAAAGGTTGACCTCTAGTGATCGATGTAGTAAAATATAGAATAATGTTTAAAAAAAAAATCAAAACAAAAATAAAAACTAACTAGTGTAGGCAGGGGGGCAAGCCCCCCACACCCCCCTACTTAAATATTCCAACTCCGAGACTGCACTTCATTGAGGTAAATGGAAATCTCCCCCTATGGAGATTTACGTTTACCTGCACGATGTTCTGCGCTTTGATGTTGTGGTGCCGACAATACCAGCTTCGATATTGTCGGCTTTCGACATCGTGAAGTAGACCCCTAGCCTGTCCTTCTAGTCTATTTAGCATCCTCCCTAACCAAGTATCTACATGACCGCATTCACAGTAGTGACTTTTAAACTGTCTTTACCACTTGAAAACACTGATTGTACCACAACCAGACATTCTCTCCCCTCAAATTCTAGGTTTCTCCGATTGTCCAAAAATATGCCAGCAAGGCCAGACCTTGCTGAGGGTGCATTTTTAAGATGACTGCCATTAAGTAAACAAGCCCCAAGATCCAGTTTTGCCAGGTCCTGGCCCTAAGTCTATCTGCACTGCTTTTACCCAGATGTTACCAAAGTAGCTGTCTGATCCTTAACTCACAAGGCCTCTTCCTCTACAGCACTCTTCAACCCATCTTCATTCATCAGGTCAAAAACTTCCATTAACTCTTCCCTACAAATCTTTTCTTTCACAGGTAGATGGATATGAGGTGTAGTAAAAATGCCTGTCTTCTCAGACAAGAAGTCATGCAACTCCATTCACTTCTTGACTATGATCCCCTGGTACTACATGCCCCATTTGCACCCCAGCAGGATGGGAAAGCCCCTTTCTTCCAACAACCAGGCTCCCAATATTTAATTGCTGGGATTATCAAATCTGAACTACAAACAGGTCTCCCCACCTACTCCTGCTCTGAAGAGCACCACAACTGCTGCAACCTAGCTCTATTTTGGACATTGAGCACCTGAACCAATGCTAACAGTGGCTCATCTGACGAAGTTCTGCCCTATCATCCACCTCAACTCATCAGCAGCTTGTTACCAGGCACCAGCTGGGGTGTCATTATTAGCATGACTTTGGTTAGGCTCTCTTTACCCTGACTTCTCTTTCTACACTTTTTTCTAGAGGCCACCATGGGAGGGGATCCTTTCTGCCATTTCTCTTCCACTCCTCCCTTTATGGCACCTCCAGAATACCCATTCTGCTACCTGTGGAAACTCCTCCACCTGGGCCATAATCACCCACCATCTTAGTTGTATCTACTCCACATTCTTCTTCCTAAAAAAGACCAAGAAAATCAAGAGACACCACAAACAACAGGCAGCCCATCTCCCTACAATTGACAATAATCAGTTATCTGTACAAAACATCACCAAATATCCTCACCCTCATATTATGATTAAAGTTTCATCCTAACACTCTTGGCACAGAAAGCAGCTTATCAAGTCAGTGCCTTAACCCTTGATACTACTGCCTCTACAGTAAGCTTACTTGTCCCCCCCTTAATATATATGTAGAGGAGAACAAACTATGTATGGTCGATATTTGGTTAATTGACACAATTGTATCAACTAAGCAGTTGGTTGATAGGTGTGTGAGACTGCACAATTCTCAGGGTTGGGGAATATGCCCTGTCCAGAATATTGTGTGATCTTGGAGATAGTATATATAAATGGCAGTGGATGTAGGGAATACAACCCCCTATATGGGTGTTCCAAGAGGGCTTGTCCCCTGTAAAAATGATTTTTTTTGTTTTATTAATTTTGCATGTGCTGTGGTTAGTGCTTGGCACATAGGCACTACTCTGGTGACATTTGTTTTTTTTACCTTATCTGATCAACAATACTCAGTACATCTATAGATATCTAAATATGCAAGGAGAGGGAGGATGCCAAGTCTTGAATGCCCCCTGACTTACCCCCACCCTCCACGGACAATCTATTCCCAGCATCTCAGAAGAGAAATTCCGGACAAACCAAAATGAGGGACAGGTTTGCCATAGTATTCTAAACAATTTGGCAGGCCAAGTAAAGAGTTCGCATAACATGCAGCTCAAGGATGCAAAAACTGAAACTCAACAAGCTGTCTTATTCAAAGAATGTAAATCTGGCTATTCTGCAGTTATACATGGCTGGGAGGTACGTAGACATCAGGGAGCACGATCTGGCTCTGCTGCCAAATTCTGCCATCTCAAAGGTGTGCATCATGCCTCCTCACCCCCCTCCCCAAAATGGGAGTGCTAACTAATGGCTGAATAGGACTGACCACATGGCAGCCATTGTGTACTTTATCTTTATCAATGAATACTCGAACCTGGCATGAAACAACAACAGGAGAGTTATTAAAAAAAAAGTCCATTCCATGATCTTTCACTCCTGAGTTCCATCTTGAAGCACATGATCTGTCCTCTCCTGCCTGAGAGCACAAAAATATCTTTCATCTGATTCACACATGAAGCAATAAAGCCCTTCAGCCCTGGGATGTGCTATCAACATTAATTTCTGAATACTGGTTCTGCAGTACTCACCAATTGGCATCTCATGATCATGACCCCTAACACCTTGGACCTGGGGGTAGTTGCTCCCTAAATCTCACCATAGCATAGACATCATTGGCAAATGGCTTCTATAAACTAGGGATTCTTACAGGTCAGACACTGTAAGATGGCTACTAATATTTGTCAACCTCTCCTCCCAAGTCTTAAGACTGAGTGACCAGAGGGTTCTGCTCTCTCAAAAGTTAGATGAACACCCTCATATATATCTAGAATAACCAAAGTGAGGGGAAGTTGTCAATAAGCTGGTAGTCTGAGGGGAATGGGTAGAAAATGAAGGAGGTGCATAAAAAAAATTAAATGTCAATGCGTTATGTGGCTGCACTTGTGATCAGCATTTTTAAGCAGTAATGTTTCACTTTGAAAACAGCTCTTTACCTAAGAGCTGCAGTGATTTCTTAGTAGCTCAGAAACATCTCTTTTCATCCAAACTGCAGAGCTAGGTGACAGAGAAATTTAACTTTTTGTACTTTTTCAAGCACTGAGGAGTTCCTACTTTGCTTAGGATGACTGACCTTCCTTTGTGTTCTTCACATAAAATGATTCACTGTAGCAATTGTAATCACTGTTTGTCATGCTTCTCTTTAGACAGAAAGGAACAGTAAGTTAAGCATTGCCAATACAAAATCGT